>NW_028186979.1:2634888-2658225 GCF_003343005.1 Rhea americana | reverse complement strand
TGGGAACCTGTAAGTATTCAGATAGAAAGTCAATTTAAACATTTTTGCCCATTCCCCCGTATGTCTTCTTTACTTCTAGCTGTCTCTTGGGTGCAGTTATTTGATATACTAGGCTTCCACAAAGTAACYCTTGTTCTGGCTCCTACAGGTCACCGCTCCCTCCTGGAATATGAGGATACCTGTGATGACTAAGGGGAAGGGGGCAATGACAGGCCTCTGGAGAGAGGAGGAGCTGAACAAAAAGAAGGAATACAAACAAAGCAAAGGCTTTGCTAGCTGAACAGGAAATGAGTGCCAGCTGCCTTTCCATTCATTAGCACCCCAAAACACCTCTCTCCTTCTCAGTAGGGAAACTGCTAAGCTCTTTAAACACTTAGACAAGCTCTTTAAACACTTAAACACAGTTCTCCTAGTAAGAAGGATATGAAGGTCAGGAAAACATATGATGAAAATAAACAAAGAATAAACAGAGTTAGGTGTAGGACCAGCTATACTTTTGGGTCAGAGATGCTTATGTTTACAGATGTTAGTGGCATAGGACAAGGGTATTGATTTCAGAGCTAGCTTTCACTGACCACACTGAAAGACTGATGGGAACAGAAACTCTACAAACCTATAGTGAAAGAAAGGTCCTGTAAAGAAACACCTAATAAGTGCTAGAATTCTGATCAATAAAGGCTTCACTACAGATGAAAAATACCATGTATTCTTTGCACTGAGAACAGTACTAAACACTGCACAAAGAACAGACAGAGGTGGAAGGGAGTAGGTTTATTTGTCAGACTAGCAAATAGTCAAAGCTAAAAGTGCCAGCATTCAAGGTTACTAACCCTTAGGAAACAGTGAAAATCTCTTCCTTTCAACATATTTGTTTCCCCCAAGTTCAGATGCTGTTGTTTTCTCTGTCAAGTCAAAACAACTAAATTTTTCCTGATTTCTGGCTTAAATAATGTGAAACAGCAACAGAGATTTGGTATTTTCCCTTTTAAAGCCTGCTCTCCTTTTGCTAAAAAAAATCCTTGGAGTCCTAGATTTCAGACTGAGAAGGAGCAGTTCTATTCACATAATCTGATCTCCTGCAGAACTACAGAACTGCATCCTAATTGCCATGTCAAGCTTTGCACAGTTTCTGTATAAGGTTTATAAAATACATCCTGTCTGAAGTTTAGGTGTTGCAAACATGTTTCAGTGATGAGTTATTTTTTGATATTGCAAAAAAGTCCCAAGCTAGCAGCTGACATACATGCAGTTATCTGACATACATGCATAAGAAGCCCTTTTGACTTTCAGTGATCTTCATGACACTTAGAGGGATTATGAGTAGGCGCAGGAGTCCYTTTACACTAGCAAAGGTGGAGGATTTGGGCTTCTATAGGTTTGAAAAAAACCAACCTGACTGGCCTTTGTTTTCATGGAGTGTCAGTGGTAGCAGGTTTCTAGATTTACATCCCAATTGAATGCCTCTGCACTAAGCAGAAGTCAGGCTGTCGCATATCTGCTTTCTCTGTTATTGCATGGAGACTTGTGTACTTGTCTGATCTTCAGTCAAAAGAGTGGAGAGTGTCTTTCATCAAAGATACTTTGTGCAGTGTTGGTCTTGGCACCCTGGAATGTGGGTTCAGTCTGGTCAGGGCAGTTCCTGGGTTGGTGCTGAGATGGCCAGAATATCATACAGAAATTGGCTCCTGGTCACACCTCTCACAGATTAGCTGGAATTCTGGTGCTTGCCTACCAAAAGCTGAACAGCACTGGTACTTTAGGACATAGCTATCCATTTCCATAGGGTGAGCATTTCTAAACACGCACTGTAACTAAAACTAAGTACCTAGAAAACTTTCAGAATATAAATGTAGGTGCTTCTTGTAGATGCTAAACATGAATGGGTTTACCTGCATGGCTTTTAAGGAAGCTAAGACCCAATTTTGAAGGGATTTAGGTGGAAGAATTTCCCAGAGCATTTTTATTACTAGAGTCTATGTGGTAGAACCTGTGTACAGACTGGTTCACCCTATACTGTTTGTGTCCCAGATGGCCCAGGCAAATGTCTTTGCTGGTCCAGAAGATATTTAATCATATCAAGGCAATAAGGTGGAATGTCTTGCTAAGAGATTAAAGAGCTAGCAAATCATGACAATATATTCAGCAGAATAGTGCAAGGGAGGGTGCCTTAACCAGGTGGATGGGATGGCTATGTAGATTCCAGACTGGAACTGGCTTCCATCCAGACTGCTTGAAGCAAAGGAGCTAGACTTGTCTGCACTGGTCTGGACAAACATTGCCATAGTTACACTGCTTTTGAGAACCAGTAGATTAACTCAATCCTATAGAAAGTCTGTATTCCACCTTGCATTCCATCATTGAACTGATAACAAAACCTAGACGGATGACCATAATTCTCTGAATGCCATTTTGTAGACCCCCCCCCACCTTCTCCTCCCTTCTRTGTTTAAATCATATGAATCAGAGCCATCTCAAACCACATGTATGTACAGTCCTAACAAAAGCAGGAAAAGAGGGAATGTGGTTTGGGGTTAGCAGAATGTGTCTAGTGACCAATGATTTATAATAATTAGATAATAGCTATTCGAGTAGTTGAAAACAGAGTTTAAGTAATCCCTCCCTTTCAAAAAAAAATCAATATTTGCAGTAGAAATGTTTCTGTTTTCAAGATGTAAAAAGCTGTTCATTGACTGCCACTCTGAATCTGAAAGTGTGTCTCGTCTGACACCAAATCGGAGAGTGCTAGCTGATCCCTGACTACTGATGAGAGTATTTATTTTCCTCAGTCCATGAAAGCTAGAAAAAATGCTGCAGGAAACACTTCTGAACTCGCATAAAAGAAGACTGGATGACCTGAAGGTCTTCTCAGTTCCTAAGCACTATAATTCTATGATTTGATTTAAGACTATTTGTCACATAAATACAAATTCATACTTAGTGTATCTTCCATTTTGGGCATCATGAAAAACATTATTGTTTTAATACCTATTTAAGCATTAATTCTTACAGATGTCTTGAGATGTATAGTGCATACAGTAGCTACAAATTAGCATATCATGCATACGTTGCTTTGTGTACTTCCTGGAAGAGGTCCAAGGATGACTGACTAACACATGGGAAGTTTCCTCTTCACAGTATTAACGCGAAGTCAACACCTGCAGTGATGTAAGCCCATGACTCACCTGCCTGAATGGCGATCTCTTTAGGATCAACCGTTGTGTGCAGAATACATCTGCAACATCCAAATAAATGAGCCCTTCTAAAGTAAGTCAGCACTACCACTGTTTAGAATGCAGAGCCCTTGTGAAGGCTGAGGTGAAGCAGCTGGCTAGCAGCTTTTGTGAGTCATTTTAAAAAGCCACTCTCACAGCTGGAGAGAAAATAGCCCTGGCAGCACTGGCAATCCATTATGAAATGCAAAAAGTCCTTCTCTTGGCGGAAGGAAAACTTCACCCAGCTGTCAAATGTTTGAAATGTTGGGGGGGRRAAATACTCTCACACAYACACACACACAGAGAGAGAGGGATGCACAGTCTTCTGACTTGCAATGTGTGGAATACAGAGGCCACATCAGAGAAGATTAAAGCTCCGCTGAGATTTAAGAAAAGTGTGGGCTGATGAGTTCACTTTTTAGAGATCAATATGGCTTTTGGTGAATCAAGATATCAAGCACTTCTTATAGTCCAGGAAAGACTGGCCTRTTACTATCTTTCCTGACTTAAATTCTCCTCTCCAAGATACCTGAAAYTGTATTAAGAGAATGCTTGACCTCTGCTTACATTATCATCCAGCATATCAATCTGAAAGGTTCATGTTATAGAGAAAGGAAAATCTAAGTGGCAAAACAATCGATCCTTAATCTCATCTTTTTCCATTTGCCAAATGGAAAATGTAGTTAGTGAACGATTTCTAAACATAAATCAATTTAGGCCAAGAGATGCTGATGTTGCATATTTGCTGCATAATAAAAGATGACTAATTTAGAAGACCCTAAGGAATAAATTAATGATGAATTGAAGTAGAAAGATGTGGAGAAAACTGACTTGCATAAGCTATGAAGCCTGAAGGGATTCCATGTGAATGCAGTTTGCAGACCAAAGAGAATGGAGCTCTTTAGAGATGAAGCTCAAAATTGAGCTATTTGAACTTTTTTTCTGTGGTTTACCATATTTATGGCCCCACAAAGATGCATTCAGGAGTGTATTTTCATAGAATATTACTGACATCTAGCGGCCATTTAAACTGGTACTAGGTAACCATCCCTCTGGAAAACTAAAATAATTATTAACCTTAGTCCTAACTATGGCTCAGTCCTGCAGTCAAACACAAGCAAGATGCCCTTCACATCTTTTCCCTCCCTTACACACYGCAGTAGTGCACAGTGGTGGCAAACTGAGGTCTCAGAACGCCCTTTTGAGTTTTGGAACAAAAAATTAAAAAGTGTTTTATGGCTTTCTTCTTGAGAAGGATTCTCAGGTCTGACAAGAAGAGAATGCAGAGCCAGGGATGRCTCTCTATTTTAATTAAACATGAAAATGAAGACAGAGACATTAATCAAATGATTGTGTTTAAACATGAAGTATTGAATAGAACAATAGCTTTACTACCTCCATATCTGGAAGTGCTATATGCTTATTTCTGAAATATTATGTTCATTCAAATGTCTTCAGTTTGAGAAAGAAGGTGATCATTTGGAGGAAATTTAAAGAAGAATCACTCTCAGGATGAAGGAATGAAACTAGGTCCTGTAGTGAAAGATCTAAAGAGATCGTTCTGTTTAACAAAAGGAAAGAAATGGTTGCACTTTATAAGTACATACATAAAAGAAGATAAGATGTTAGCAGAGAGCTCTTTAAACTGGTAGATAGAAATACAATAAGATCTAGCGACTGTCAGTTAAAAGGAGACAAATATAGACTTTAAATGAAGCAGATTTTTTTTAATAATAAAAGTAATTAACCCTTGAAATAATTCACAGAAAAACTTGTAGTGGGATCCCCATTTCTGAAATTCTTAAATCAAAATTGAATGTTTTTAAGAGATGTGCTTAATTCAAATGGAAGAGAACCATGAAGATAGCCAAGCATTGGAGCAAGTTACCCAGAAAGGCTAGGCAGTACCATCCTTAGAGATTATGAAGATCTGACTGGACAAAGTTCTGCACAACCTGATCTGATCTCATTAGCTGACCCTGCCTTGAGCAGGACATTGAATTAGATACCTCCTGATTTATTCTATGAAACTTCATGATATAATTCCAGGAAGTCTGGGATCCTGTGGCAGGTGAGAATGGATTATTTCAATGATTTAATCTCTACAATCTATAAAATGATAGAAGAGTTATTCACATAAACRGCTCTGGATCCCAACTTGCATTTTTCCATTCTCATTGGTAAGAAAAAGGAAGTAATTGATTTTGTCCTCAGAAAGAATTACTGATTAGGATTGTTGCAGGGCTTGTGTGGGTATGCTGACTTGTACAGGCAGTAAAATTTTAGCAGAACTTGCAGAAAATATTCCAGCTATCTAGGTTGTACAGTTGACCTATTTCAGCCATTTTTTTTTCTAATTTCTATTTGTTCTTTTCTTCTCTCTCTCTCTCTTTTTACTGTTATTCTGAATGCTGCAGAATAAGTATCAGTGTCTAAATAGGTATGTCCTCGCTACCCCAGGGTCACTGGGAACCGAGGGCTTGCCATGGGACAGCAAAGTTGAGCCTAGGGAAAAGAAATGACAGTGAGGAGATAGCGACATAGGACTAAAATGTTACCAARCTTTATCTTAAAGGCATTAAGATTTTTTTTTTCCCTTGGCCTGTCTTCTCTGACTGGAAGGCTACTGGGGAAAAACATGAAGACAAAAGGAAAATCAACTACCAAGATGAGAAAGGAAAGATTGCAACAGGCATTTGGAAAGACATTGGAAAAACTCATAAATAAAAATAATATTGAAATATTAGAGCTCCTTTATCCGAAAAGGTTGGCATAGAGAATGGAAATAAAATCAAAATGAAAGTCCTTGTACTTATCTTATTATTTCATATATTTAGCCGTAAGACTTTAGAAATGGAATAACCCAAAGAAAATGCATGGATAGAGTATTTTATATGGTTTAACAGCAGCAGAAAGGATCTGAATGATTCAAAAAGCTTATATAACTGTTTTGTTTTATTCATTTACATAAATCACATTTACCGTAGGTGTTTTATTCAAAATAAAGTTTTGGGAAAATAAATTGAACAGATGAACCTAGGCAAACCTGGTGATTTTTTCATGAGTAGTGTTTGATGATAAAAGCATAAAAGCATAATGTGGTATCATTTCACCAAGGCACAATATGGATCATCCATATGGAGCAGAAGTTGATAATACTGCAAAGAAGCAAAAATAAACAGAACAGATGTACTTGTAAAATCAAGTCTGCACCCACCCCTGAGTACCTGTTTCTTTCTGTAGAAACTTCTACTAGTTTTGTTGGGTGGTTCTGTCCTAGGGTGTAGCGGGAACAGGAAATAACTCATATCTGATTTGCTAGGTGCTAAGCTTTATCAGCSGACCAGCACGGAGCTTAGGCTTCTAATAGCCCCAGCACTGATCTCAGCTCACTCCTCAGGGTGCTGAGCACGATGTCAACCGTCCTGTGGTGCAGTCAGATAAATTGTGTTTACTTTCTCCTTGCTGCCTGGTGAGCCCGTGCAGGGGAGTTCATCTTCCTTTCTTAGCATTCCCTTGCAGCCATCAAGCAAATATAATACTTGCATGAAGGTCAAACTGCCACAGGTCTCAGATACTTCTTTTGTCTGGAAGAAATACATCACTCATAGGACTCATAATTCACAACACAGTGCAGAGCCGTGTGAAACTACCTGGGGTACAAGAAGCTATGTTGTTTGGACTCACTTGGCATGACTCTCAGGAAACACTGTAAGTTTCCAAAGCTTCACTTTTCATACCATAGGGAAAGTGAAACTCTTTTCCTGCACTTGTGAAATATTCACCTCTTTTTTCTGCTCAGCCAAATAAACAAGACATTAATTGCTTGTACAGTCTGACTCTAGCCCTCATGCCTCAGCATGTCTCCCATACACCTAAACAGATGGAGCAGCTCTGTTGAGGTCTCCATGCTGATTATAAATACTCAAATGTAGAAAACAGCCAGGGCTGGTCATGACTCAGTTTTGACCTTGTGGTTCTGGAGGTCCAACTGGCAGTGCCTTCTAGCTGATTTACTACATCAAAATTGAGATTTAGTACTCTGCTATTGATCAGCTGCCCACTAACCGTCTGTTGACACTGTCTTTGCTTAATGAGAGCTTGAAAATGTCCTCCTCCTCTCTCTTTCTTGTTGGTATGATACTGCTGCTCCTTTAAATGTTGATATACTTACAAGTRTGCTGTGCCTCTTGTGCCATTAGAGCATACACCACGGTACTTGAAATGAAGTGACTGCGAGCTCTGGTGTATCTTTATAAATGCAACATAAAGTACTTAAAATTATATGAAAAGCTCTTAGTAGTTGCTGTTTTCTTCTTTTTTAAAGCACCTCTCTCCTATTCCATCAGTAAAACAAGACAGATGTGAATCAGCAGCTCAGCGGTGGAATGAGTGCTTATGAACCAGTTTTAAAAAGTGGGCACACAGGACTAGGTTCTACATGCCACAGCAGGATAGATCATGTGGTCAACATCTGGAAGATACCATACATGGATTCTAATATAATAAAGTAGTCACTCGTCTGCTGCATTCTCAGAATGAGGGGAAAAAATAGCATGCCACATCCCACACACTCCAGCTGTCCCCAGCATCCAGTGCTCTGCAATTCTACTATAAATAAAAAATTTTAAAAAAAGAGAGAGAGAAACTGTATTTCAACAAAGATTGCTAGTTCTAAAAGAGAGGAAGATAGATGTTCAGCAAAAAGAGTTGTTTAAGAGTACCTATAAGCATTTCAAAGTGAGAAAGAAAGTTGCCGTTTATTTGAAGATTGCCTTCTTTTCAAGCACTGTCATATAGCTTGCCAACATTTACATTGCATGCCAGCAAGTCTGTCTTTTTTCAGAAGGTGTTCTAGTCATTTCTCCCATATTCTAGTGCTGGTGTGTTGCTATACTGTAGTATCACTGTAACTGGATCGYTGAGTCCATAATTAATTGACTGCAGCTCTGTAATAAAGACTTAGCAGCTTTACTGACTGCACACCTCCTAGCATGAACTGGCTAAATATTCCCAAAATTCTTCTGCAGTATGGTGCCTAAGTTATTACAAAAAGTAAAGGGAGTAGCTCTTTATTCAGCTGCATAGAGGAGACAATTAAATAGATAGATATTTCTGAGGTTCCAGAAGGAGGGGAAATGGCAGACAGACCCTTGGTAAGAATCCAAAGCAGGGAGGATAATAAAAAGATTATGCATAGTAGACAAATAATAATTCTTGTTTATATCTCAAGTGGGTGGAGACCTAACTTTATTTCTTTTTCCTCAATTTTAAGATCCTCGGATAGAAGAGTCTAGAGTATAGCCTAATGTATTCTAGCCGGAGCAAGCCAGAGAATTAAGCAAGGGATATATTTTTATGAGATCTATTTCTAACTTGTTTACTGACTTAACTAATTCACTGGAGACAACCAACCAAATGATGACAAATGTATTTTTTAAATACAGACTGGATCTGAATTATTCTCAGAATAAATATCTTAAAGTTGACATTACTGTCTTCCTAGTACAAGGTAATTTATTGGTAAGYGTAGTAGGACTACCTACTTTCAAGACATACCTACCTTGCAATCAGGAATGTGACTGCAACCCACAGAAATACATACGTGCTAACTTCAGTTTACTTAGCTCGAAGACTAGGACCCTAGAAAACAGCACAGGTTTCAGCTATGAGCCCATATCCCTGCCTTCAAACAATCTTGTGCTGCCAGAGCTGAAGCCATTTCTGTTATGCTTTCAGTGTTACTGGTGTCTGGGTTAGTTCAAATAAGAGGTACATTATTTTCTAACTGTAGTGGAGACATAGCCAGAAAAATTTCCTTATTTTTTCCTATATTGAAAKATGCTTATCAGTAAGAATATAAGATCGTATTTCTGTACTTTTTCTGGCTTTCCACTAAGCACAGGGAGTGTAGTGCAGAGGTCTTCAGATTAATCCAAAACTGCATTAACATATTACTACACTAGTTTAGGCCTGTAAACAATCTAGTAATATTAGCATTGTACTATCTGGTACTAGTGAGCCCCACTGAAGGTCACAGCCATCTAAATGAATCTTTAATGCCTCACTCACATGAGTAGAACTGGTGTGGGAGCTTCTGCACTGCAGTCGCCAGCAATTCAAGGCTAAGTTCATGCACAGAAATCTGTTATGCGTCTCTATACAGCATTATTCAGGACTGAACCTGTATAAGAAAAGGCGTGACTCACTAGTGGCTGGATCTTGATACATTCAAAATGAGAATTTTGGATACGGTTAAAATTACTATTTGAATCAAGACACCRGAAATTCAATGGGAACAACTCTGCCCACGTACTCCTGGACAGTTCTGCCTGTCCTCCTGTATTTGCTCATCCTTTCAACTGTGAAAGAACTTTAGGGCTAAATGGAGAGAGAGGATAAAGAATGAGACTAGTTACTATAGCAAAAATCCTACATTGGAGCAGGGCRTATTTGTTACCGTCATTCTCCCCTTTCACAGCAACCAGGAGTACACAAAGGCATGCCTTGGCTAGAACAGACACGGTAGAGAAAGCACATGAAGCCCTGAAGCAAAKGGGGAGATAAAGAGGAGGGTGGGAATTTTGCAGCTGTGTGACCATGTCACATGATAGTGGGTACACAGCATCCTCACTCAGTGACAACATGCATGCCTAAACATCACTCCTCCAGGAGCCTAAAACCCATAGTTCAAGTTTCCTCAACAAGTCCTCCTGTGGCTATCATCCCATACTTCTTTAAATTTTGATCCAGACATGTATGTTTTACATTGAGTCATCACTTATTCAGGATAAAGGTTACAGGGAGCAGAGTCTGTAACCAAGTTTTACCATCCGCTCAGCTGCTGTGAGCCATCCTTCTGAGGGATGGCTAGAGCAACTCACCACATAACCCCACTGCAGTCTTCATAAAACATTTGGGGTGAGAAGAATACAGACATGAYGGCCTTCATTCTCCGAAGGTATTCTCTCACCACTAGACTACTGCATCTAAACTAGTCCCATCACCAGTCAGTATYACATGAAGCTGATCACAGTTCTGAATGCATATTCCTTTCTAAGGCTGGAGTTCACATGCCTGTCTTTATCCACATCTCCATGAAGCTCTAGAGGAATACGAATGCTTGCCTTCTTAGAAGAAATGTTTTCAGAAAAATGTAGGCAATTAAAATTAAGGGTACAAGGAACACTCAAGCTTAAGATAAAGATAACTGATAAATTTAGGATAAATCCCCAAAATAGGTGTCCTGAATTGCTATCTGGGACTTAACTGGGAACTTAAATCTAACATAGGTGGGATTTTAACAGTCTGCAGCAAATCTGCAGAAATATTTTTCTCTACTGGAAAAAATACAACTAAAATTCTGACAGATGTTTAGAAGATTCTCAGTCTTGTACAAACAAGTTATTACTGGCATTATCTAAATGTACTAGTATGCCACCCTTGCAGTGTGAACACCCTTGCTAAAGTTAACAATGTATTACTCAGAACCAAAACACGAGAATAATTAAGAGGTCCAACCTATGCCTAAGTTTTATCCACCTTAGAGTCTTTCTTACAAGGATGTTCATCATTAGCTCCAGTTCTCAGTATATCAGACATATAAAAAGTACCACCTGAACCTAGAACATTCCCTATCTTCAAGAATTTCTTCTTACAGCAAAGATATTTGCCATCTGGTTAACCTCCATACACACAAAATTATGATTAAATTGCCCCTGGTATCTTGCATTCTGTTCGTCAGAATGTTCTCTGAAACAGCCATAGAGTGCATTATAAAGTTGGATTTTAGAAAAACAACTGGTTTGTTTGTTTTCTACTCCTTTGCTGAAGAAATAACACAGTGAGCAGCATTCTAGCTTGTTTTTAAGTTCACGAGAAGGAAATGTTACGTTGCATTAAATTAATTCATAATTCTTCCATTATTTCATGCTCTAAAAGTCTTATTTTTAGCTCTCCCTTTCAAGCCCTGTACAGCTTCCTTGAAAARTTCTCTAGAGGCCTTGTGCAACTTTGGAAAGCAGCAAATAGCTGGGGCTAAGCTTCTGCCTTGAGGAAAATGTGAAACTTCTCCATGAATTATCAACGCACAATTTTTTGTGGACCTGAGAAGTGAAGGAGATCATATAATGATAACTGATGGAGAGAATTCAGTCCTGGCTATGAAAGCTCAATGAAGAATTCACAATATGTGATTCATTCAATTACCTCAGCYGCTTTCTTTGCTCAGAGTATATGCATAAGTAGAGACATATTGATTTCCCATTGTCTTTTTTACTTTGGAGACTGATGGTGATCAGCGTGATATGAGTATTTTTTACTTAATGTTTGAAATGTGACCCATGCTGGCTTTATCACAAAAATCACATAGCATTGTTTCTCTCCTTCTCTCTGAATGAATATCACTCTTATAACCCAGAGGGCAGCATAATGAAACCATTTTTATCTCTTTCAGGGAAATGTAACTGCAAAGATATTTTAGATAAATCYTATGCCTTTTCCTCTCTACATCACAGCCATTTTGTTCCTAGTTTGAACTTACTGTTCTGACTCACACTGGACTCTGCATGATCGGGTAGGTCTGAGGAAGGGAGATCAGGGAGAAGAGTGTTCATTCTCATCTCTTTTCTCACATTTCCTCAAAGTAGTTGGATGTGTCTGCATAGTCCTTGATGTAACGGATGTGATCAGATCTTCCTTAATTGCTTCTGTGGCAAGGCTTTGATAAGGAGGCTTGAGAACTCCATTCCTCTGATCTGGTTAAGTAATGTCTTCTATAAAATATACTAACTGCCTTTATGGATCGTTGCCATACACTAAGGGGAAACAGTTAGAGCAGCAGCAGATGGAGACATTTTCCTGCCAAGCAGACTTCTGTGCCCCAGGTGATTCAAGGGACTGGTCCTAACATCAGCATCAGTACAGTTTCCTCATTACATCTAAACGGATATTCTTAGATTAAAGCTGTCTCCACAGAAAAACAGTTCATTTTGCTGACTCTGGCTGCAACAAGAGGGCACCCATCACACAAGGGGATGCCGTGCATGCCATCCRTATGCAAGGTCTGTCACTGAGAGCACAAGCTGTGCACATCCTTGTTGCGTACACAGTGTGCCATTTGCCTGGATCACATCTCTTCCACTTGCACTGAAAAGCTTCTCCTCCTACTTCTATTTCCACACCCACATCCCAGTCCTGAAACCAACTTCCTCTGTGCTGATARGTATCACAAGATAGGACAAGAGGCAATAGGCAAAAACTGAAACGCAGGAATTTCCACCTGAATATAGGGAAAAACTTCTGGAAAAACTTCTTTACTGTGAGAGTGACAGAGCACTGGAACAGGTTGCCCGGAGAGGTTATGCAGTCTCCTTCTCTGGAGATATTCAAAACCTGCCTGGACGTGATCCTGTGCAACGTGCTCTAGGTGACCCTGCTTGAGCAGGRGGYRTTGGACTAGATGATCTGCAGGGGTCCCGTCCAACCTCAACCGTTCTGTGATTCTGTGATACCACTGCTTTCCCATGGGGTTAGGTTTTGGGAATTGCAATCAGCATAGTCATCCTGGTCTCCACGCTCCCCATTCTGTGCCAGCCAGTCCCTCAGTTTGGCTGTCTCCCTCTGTCCAAGTTACATTTCTGAACACCCGTAATGAARGTACTTTTATATACCTATGGTACTTTGGAAGATTGTGAAGACATGTGGTTTATACTGCCTAATCATTAACATTCATTAGTRAGTATACAGATGCTGCAGTGTGGACTTAGCTGCATAAAGACCCTCAGATTCTCTGAAGAATGGATTCATGAATCTTTTATTCTTTCTTCAGAACTGGCAAGAGCATACAGAACTCCACACATGTATCTAGAGTCATTTCCCCTGTCGCAAGGCAGAGTAAAGAAATGTAGAATTTTATATTCACAGGCCTTCTACTCTTCTAAGGATTGCATAAAGAAAAGCTATCCATATGCTATTTTTCTCCCTATCAGTAATGCATCCACCACCTTGTTACTGATTTTGTTGTGAGGAATTAGCAACACATTTCAGGCACATATCAAAACCTAGAAAAATTGGTCTTCACACGCATTGAATAAAATCTTTTACATGAATATAATGCACTTCAGTTGCCTCAGTACAGTAGAGGTTTATTGACTTACTGCAAGCAACATTTGAATGATTGCTTCATATATTATGATATGCAACATTACATCCTGCTTCTTTTCTATTTCTATAGCCCAAAGACTTATTGGAATTGGTGTGTCTCAAACTCATAAAATATACATGACTTTAAAAAAAGACTTTTATACAAAAATTCACCAACCTTGAGAAACTGCAGAGGTGGGGGATTTTGTGCTCGAATTCATTTTAGTTTCCTAACATTATTCCCATGTATTTTCAATATGAAAGTACAATCTGGCAATTTATAATAAAGTGCCATGAAATAGCTTTCCAGCAAGGAATTAAAAAAAAATAAAATAAAAATTCCCAAAAATCTGGATGTCTGATTTCAAGTGACAGTATTAGACTTCAGAACTGGTGGAAAGGGGATTCAAATAATAATCCCTAGCATATAAGGACTCTGCTACTTAGTCAATAAAAGATGGGTAATCTCCCAAGAGCTTTGCAGTAGGAACAGAAGATAACCCAAGTAATATGTTTTACATGATGCTATTGTGTATCATTGTTGAGTGAGCCAGAAAGCTAGATGAGAAGCAGCACACCATAAGGGAAATACTGTCACTAAGAGAGAACTGATGAACTATCAAGGTGGCTGTCTCTCCCTAGCAGCTAAACAGCAGGATACTGATGAACTGGAGGGCAGAGGTGGGGCTTAGATCAGAGCAGTAATCAGAACTGGCAATAAGACTAAATACTGCGACAGTACAAAATCTAAGCTCCTCTATCCCCCAGCATACACATTTGATTTTTTAATACAAAACTGCACAACTAAGGAAAAAAGTACTTCGTTTACAAATATATATATATAAGTGCACCTATTTAGTGTTGCTGTTGGCTAAATAAACTAATAACAACCTGAACTAGTACTTGAGAATCAGAATTCCAAAATATGGTCCTTATACTAAATGAAAATTTTTTCACATCTTCTAATACAAAGAAATTCAGAAAAAATATGAGTATACTGTTTTATGAAGGGCTATATACCTGTGGAAGAAAGTCATCTCTAAAGCTAACTTTCCTTACCAAACCCTTACAGGGTTCTGAACCAGTTCCACTGAACTGTCAAAGCTGGGGCCGTAAGATTAGGTGTTTGTAAAGGAAGATGAAACTGTCAGGTTAAGAAATGGATCATGGCCTAATTTCTAGCRTTGAAGTCTTTTTAAGGGCTGCTGCAAGGCCCTATAGAATCATAGAATCAGTAAGGTTGGGAGGGACCTCTGGAGATCATCTAGTCCAACCTCCCTGCTCAGCAGGGTCACCTAGAGCGTGTTAGACAGGGTTGCATCCATTGCCTTGAAGATCTCCAGAGAAGGAGACTCCACAACCTCTCTGGGCAACCTGTTCCAGCGCTCTGTCACTCTCACAGTGAACAAATTCCAAACGAAATATGCATCATTTCTAATCTCATGTTGCTCATATTACAGTACCTCCAACAGCCTTTGCTCCATATTTATGCTACAGTCCCATTCTACCAGGTTAAAATCTTGTGAAAAATCCCTCTCTAAATTCAAATTAGAAAAAAAAATACAATTGGCTTAAACAGCATATAAAATAAACATTTCCCTACATAGTTTGCTTGGACTGAAGTGCATGAGAAAGTGCATGCTCCAGTATGTCAGTGAGATGTGGAAGAAGAAAAGTGGAAGAAGGCAGTGACCATCAACAGGAGGTTAACACRGAGATTACCAGCCACCACACCTATGGCCAAAAGATGATGTGTGGTCATGTTTCACGGTGCTAGTCCTTTGGAATGGAAATACTTTTGAAGTCCCTTCTGTTGAAGCTGGGACACTGTGCAGCAAGACAAACAGAGAACAAGCACGAGGAACCGCAACTTTGGGCTTGGGTACAGGCACTGGGAAGGATCAAAAGTAACTTCTAGTCTTYTGCTATTAGGATTACTTCATATTTGAAGTTATATAGTCCAAAGACATAAGAGACCAGAACACAGAGCTGAGGTGTGGGAGGTGCTTCTGCTCAATTCTTTGTTCCCCATGCATCAAAATGAGGAATTTAAATTTGAGTCTTGTGAAATGGAGGCAGGAAGATGGGTGTCTAGATGCTTAGACATGCACAGTAGCAGAGCTTTAGGTGCCTGCTTTGGTTTTGTAACATTAAAAGTCTTTTAAGTCTTGGACTTCTAAGTTTGGCAAAACTTTTATGACTGACTTTCTTAGACTGAGAGGCAAGATTCAAAAAGGCAGCTAACACCATTAGACACCTCACTCATATCACTAAAAATGTCATTATTTTAACAGAATTTTCAATTTAGCTGCAAAATCCAATGAGAGTCAATTAAAAATAACTAATTCAAAATGCTAAAGATCCCTCAATAACTTTTAGTAAAGGTGTTTCAGCAGTACTGTCCTACACTACCTAAAGCTAAGCATCCAAAACAGATTTTGGGCAACACTCAAGGCTTATTCAAAAATATTAGGAAAAAGACAGGAACTGTTATTATAAAAGCATATTTTCAATAAAATTACTCACATATATCCAGTCACTTGTATAGATTAAGTAAACTACAAGAGCAAGTGCAATATTCAACCCGTATGTCTACACACATTTGGCTTCTGTCAGAAAGATATCATTTCTTTGCCAAATAAGCTGAACTTGCAGTCTAACTATTCCTCTCAGGGTTGGTATATAATGAAGTACAAACTCAATGGGGAATTGGTTTTGCTGCTGGAATTCAAACTAGAACAAGCAGACGCTACGGTGAGATAAGAAATACTCCTGCTATGCTCTACAGCTGCATTGTATGTCTGCAGTGTTCAATGTGTGAAATAGTCTTTGGCCTTCCAAGCATAGGCAACGTGCCAACAAAGCTCTTGCATGTATCTTTGTGTCTTTTCTGTCTAAAGATTGTGGTTATATGCTTCACCGAGGAAAAGGATTCATGGGACTGTGGAACTGRTTGTGAGGAGACTACAGGTAAGGAGCAGCCGGGAGAGGGTGTTGCAGCCATTCGAGCTGTGCACTCCTTAAGCTGGAGTGGGCACGCAGATGGAGGGAATTTTCAACATACAATGTGTCTTGGCAAACTGGTGAACCTGGGGYTTATTCTTGCCTGTATTTAGCTATTTTACTGTGATCCTTTTGGAAGCTCGCAGTTTAATTTTTGTTCATATAATGCCAACAACTGTAAAGTGAGATAAGTTACTTTTCCAGCTCAGTTAAACAAATGRTATAGGACCTGTAGCAGTAAACATAAGATCTAATGGCTGCTGGATTAAAAAAAAAAATATATATGTTTTTCCTTCTCTTTGCTGCATTRAAAGAAAATGTTTTTACTTTTCTTTATGTCCCAGAATGTCATAAAGCAATAAATCCTTCCATTTTCCATATCTATTTGTGGTATTTCAGTGACTTCCATTACTCTAATATCTAATACTTTGCAATATTTTAAGGGAGGGAGAGAGTTTAACAGATGAAGAACTGAGCTGCAAGTTGTTTCAGAGCTAGACCTTGAACAGTTATTTAAGACATATTGATAATGATCTGAACCAATTACATGAATGCTTCTATAACTAAACTGACTTGCTAAAACCATCTTAGTTTTGTGTCTTGGAAGGTACCCCTGGAGCAAGGATTGGAGGAATATATCGATATTGACAGTGTAATTCATATATTTAGTACAAGTTCCAACAGTTGTAAGCAGATGCCTAATTTCTATTTAGACTGCTAAATCCCATAATTTAAGTAGTCATTTATAAGTCACTATTACTCTTCAACTTCCCCTCCCCCCCCAAAAAAAAAAGATAGATATAGTTAAATATTATAAAGAAATATGGGAATGTAAATGTACCAAACTGATAGGTACTTAAAGTAATACCTCACCAGTAAAAGAGCACTAGTACCCTCCAGAACATTGCCATGCACTATCAAAAGCCAGGGACTYCAGAGAAGTGTTCTCTAAAATAACAAAATGTATCTGATAATATTCCATTATAAGTATAAACAGCTATTTTTCTGCTCTGTTTATAAAGCAATCTTGCCACCCATAATTATAATCTAATCGTRGGCATGCTAATATTTGCTCTCATGTTAAAACTAACAATTTCTATAGACTATATGGAACAGATAATGAGTCAAATTCATTACTAAGAGGTGCAGAGGAGTTTAAGTTGGAATGAGTTAAGTGATAGAGAARGTAAATACTGATAGTAGTAAAAGTTTTAAAGGGAAGTAAGGCCAAAAGAAGCCATGAGAAGAACAAAGATGAAAAAATATTAACTAGAAATTGGAGMAAATATGGACTGTGTAACAGAAAGAGGTTAAGCAGATCTTAAAAAGTGGAAGTTTTAGATTTAAGGTATATAGAAAAGATCCAGGAGGCCTTATTTTTTATGTTGAATCTGAAGAAATTTAAACTCTAACTCCTTTCAGAAAAAAGTTCAAGACTCATGCTGAAAATCAGGCCCTTTCAGTTACCTTGGGAAGATGTTCCTATAAAAAAGGAGAATCAAATGTGTTCTTCAGTGGAGAATATCTTCAAATAAAAAATGATACAAAGAGAAATCCTCTGAGAAAAGATCTGGAAATATGTACTAAGACAATCAATTAAGTCAGTCAAARGAATAGCGATGTGTAAGGAGAAGAGAACTTTAGACTATAATTTCTATAGAAGATTATTATAATAGTGAGTATTTCTACTAAATTAAGCTTTGCTCTGCATTTGAGAAAGCAACAGGGCAGAGTGACTGAAAAGGTGGAAGGAAATACTTGAATGAATCAAACCCACCTGATTAATATGCCTAACTTGTGACTAAGTCTAATGTGTCTTGAGCATTTGCTTAGTTTGTCAATGGAGAAAATACTTCAGCCATAGATCTTGASTGGCCAAGTTTAAGATCCTAAATTAGATATTAAGTTTTCTGTCTGGAAGCTTTAGATTTACTAGCCTCTTTCTATTGATTTGGAAAGAAATAYGGTCAACTACTAAAGAAAAAATGCTTTATGAGGCATTTGAAATTGGAACACAAACTAGACATAGTGGGATTTCACTTTAGGTTTACATTACTGCAGACCAATGTACAAATTTATGTCATTATTAGGATTCTTAACCCCATGAGATGTGCACTGCTAAGGCAGATTGCAYCAAAAGCAAAAAGGTTGACCATAAACAAAAGATGAGAACCAGAGACAAAGTATAATACAAAAAAGAAACATCTTTGTAAGAGAGGAGAACTTGAAAAGACAGGTTCTTTCAGTACAGGTCATTGGCACTTTCCTAGTAGAAGAGTTTTCACTGAATTAATGTTGGTTTGATGAATCAACATGCAGCCTGAAAGCAAGTAGATGGTAAAACACATAAATGGCAAATATAGTGGCTAGATATTGGCACCCTGGTCATGCAGCTAGTAATAAATTTTTTCACAACACATAGCACTTTGCAATGTAGATTAAAAGGTATATATACTTATGAAATGGTACAACTATCAAGGTGTGTTAGTTCCTGGGTGAGTTTACCAAGACAAGCTTCCAAGTGGAATTTTTAATAGGACCAGTAGGAYGAAGTGGATTTTTTTCTTCAATCCCTTCTACTTCTGGTTTTAAAATTTCCCTACTGAAAGTAGAACAACAAGAAAAATGCGTCATATTCCTTAAAAATGCTTTAAGCTATCAATAAACCATCAGAACATGTGTAGGCTGCTAACTGATTACATTAAMAAACTTGTAAAGTGTGCATTAAGTACCTTTTAAAAAAATCTATTAACTGACAAATTATAGCCAATTTTCTTCAGGTCGACAGAAGGTACACCTATAAGACAGGAACCCTCAGCTGAGCTTCCAGTCTGTACCACTTAGTAGTAGTACGCTTTAGTAAACTAAAATAATAAAGTACAATCTCTCAAAAAAGTCAGTATTTTTAGGATAGAAATTACACAAAAACCATAGCTGGAAAACGTAAGTCATTTAGGATTAAACATACTCAAATAATTAGTGTATAGAGAAGCTAACAAATCACTTCCTTGTGATACAGCGCAGAGCATCCATATGGCTACGCAGAAGTTGTATTAGTGGTTCCAAATAAGATTAAAYTGCTTATTACAGACATGTTAGACTTCTTTCTCCACATAATGCTACAACACTTTTTTCGCATGTTCTAAGAATATAAAGGTATTGCAGGCTGGCTTGGGGGTTCTCAGTTTGCTGCTCCCACAAGAATACACCTTCTGTTTTTAATTAGACTATTTCAGGATCAGGATGCCCTAAAGAAATAAAACAGAGAATGGAGGAATGCAACTAAAACAAAGTTAGAATTACGGTTCAGGATAAAAGAAAAAAATGAATACCTTCTGATGTCTTTAGGTGGAGACTGGGGTAAGGCTGGCAAAAAGGAGCAGTCAAGTAGTCACACACATCAGACCAAAGCAGGGTTTTTTTTGAGGAAGTGGCTGAAAAGTAAGACTAAAGAAGTCCTGAAAAATAGCAGAAAAGCATTGTGGACTCTGCAGTCTGCAGGTGATAGGATCATTTTCAGTCTGTTTTGGTACAGAATCCCCATTGCCTTAGGAGCTCCATACAAACAACAGAATGGCTCTATGTGTTCAAACATAGGCTTGCTCAATTTATTTTGTATGAAAAAGCATATCCTTGAAGACCCTCAAAGCCTGTAATCCAAGAAAAAGCAAATACACTTTTACTGCAGCAGCTTAGATTTTTTTTAATGCATTTTGTGCAATCTAAGTTGAAAATTGTAAAATGAGGCAGATGCCATTTAGTTCATTTCCCTTAAAAAAAAACACCCTAAAAGTAAAATATATTGCTTAAGCAGCAGGCACCTTTTCCTTATCAAGCTGCTGCTTATGCCTCAAGCAGGATGCTTATAGTCTGAGCATTTTTATTATAGTAAAAAAAAAAAATACGGAACAATGCCAGAGACTCCAGCAGCTGCGAGTCAAAACTAAATATCACATGGGTGGGATTGCCATAGTAACAAACTCAAATGCATTGGATAAATTAGAAAGGAGAGTAAAATCCCTTGTCCACTCATCAATTTACTTTTTACCTAAAGTATGAATTGTGGTCAATTCTGCTGACTGTTTGATAAAGAGTATTAAGTCTACATGTATTCCTCTGCTGACTGCTTGATAAAGAGTATTAAGTCTACATGTATTCTGTTTGTTCATAGGCATTTTATCTTTTTTCAGAATTAATAGAATTTTACCTAGACTGTGTCTGTCTCTCTGACAAACAGAAAGAATGCCACAAAAAGTAACATGAGGCCCCAACTTCACTTCAGAACTGAGTTGAGCTCCTGTGTTGTTTGCAGAAGGAAATCCATCGACATTAAGAAAACAGTGCCTGACAGTGGTTATATGTTAAAAAATCACTTCCCCAGCAGGACTTGGGGAAGCAGGAAAAAAATAGTAGATGTCAAATATCACATCTCTGGTAGGATTTTTGACACTCTCACAGAACAGTCTCATAAGCAAGTTGTCAAAACATGGTCTGGGTGACACTGTCTGGGCCCCGAGGACACCTCCAGCCCTCCCAGTCCTTTCCCACCCTGGGCCTCCCCCAACTCTCAGCCCCAGCCCCCATCTCAGCCCAGCCCAAGGCCATCAATGCCGCAGAAGAACCGGCCACAGCCCCGTCTCTGGCTCCATCTCCTTTTCCTCCTGGCTGGAGCCCCTGGATAGCCCCCAGATCTGGCTTGTTGCCAGCCGCGCTGGGGCTGTCATGAACCTGTTACAGCCCAGGTCTGCCCTATGTTCAGCYTCATGGGACTGCGCCCATCAGTGAGGACACAGCCCATGCCAGGTCTCCCTCGGCCCTGGCTGCTCTCTGCCAGACACTGCTACAGAGTGGCTGAACCTCTAGCTGGATAACCATCTGCAGAAAGCAATTGCCACTGATTCAGTGTCAAATGGAAGTTTGTGGGAAATGGAGGTGGTTTGTTCTTGGTCCAGTTTTGATGGAATAAAATGCATGCTCACTATAAATTTACAGATGATACTCAGATGGGAAGGACTGCATGTTGATTGGGGAACAGAATAATCAAGAAGGATCTTGACTGTAGTTCAGAAAAAAGGTGAGATAAAATTCACTACAGAGAAGCGAAAAGAGCTATGCTTAAGTAAAAAATATTGGCTGAAAAAGAGGAAGAGGAACGTGCATTCCTTAGCAAAGAGTCTATAGGTGAACATTAAAAGGGAAGTGCAGTGAATAACAAGCCAAATGTGAGTAACGTTATTTGTGAGGGAAGGTGAGCATCACATAAAGGTATATTTGGTGAGTTATGTGAGCAAATCCTTTCTTTTCCAYCTGGCAGAAGGGAAGACCTCTTCCTGAGGCTGGTGCCCATATGTGGGTACAGCACTCAGAGAGCTGGACAGTCTAAAGGAGAGCAATGCAAATGACCAGAGGCTGAGAAAATGATCTATGAGGAATCATCAAAAGAGATGAAATTTATTTCATCTCAGGAGAAGTCTGAGGGAGGACGTGATAACAATCTTCAAATACYGAAGACTGTCATAAAAAGTTTAAGAAAGCGTATTCCGTGTCCATGGAATAAATTGTGGTGAAAGGTTAACAGTCTAAATTTTCATAAATTTAGAAAAATGGAGCACTGAATACTTTTYTTGGAGAATCTTCATCACTGAGGTCTTTAGGAACATGTTACAGAGCCGTCTGTCAGGAATGATAATGCCTATGTGTAGCCAATCCTGTCTTGAGGGGTGAACTATCTCTTGGAGTCCCTTTCAGACTTTTTTAAATGTAACTATTGCCAAATCCCAACAGGCCTTTAATAAGGACATTGGCAGCATGCTGCATATTCCAATATCTGTAGAAGAAGCATAAAACATCTAAAAACAAACGGTCTATTGAAGTCTGAGATTAAATGTATGGGAAGGTCTGCACTTAGCTCTTCATGCCTCTACATTTGGGAGAAAAATAAGACAAAATTTTATTGGTTTACATTAGTAGATTCTGCTAAATGACTGGTGCAAGGTTTTCAGGAGAAATAGAAATTAAAGAACATTCAAAGGATAAAGAATGTCAGGTAAAATATTTGTTATTGCTATAAAACCCCATAACAAAACTAAGTTTGGGATCAGTTTTAAAGACAACTTCAGTTAGGCATTGTCAAATCTAAAGAAAATAGYACAGGCACAGCAGCAGTGCACAAATTGTAATGGTACTTTATACATAATCATGGCAGGAAAATTAAAGGCGAGTACACATATATGTGTGTTAATGTGGYTGAAGCAGCAATGTTTTAAAGGCATGAACGGGAGACTGGGGAGCAATTATACAGTGAGTCAAGAGTCAGACCAAATGGCGCAGCCTATAAACGTTTAGTCATAGAGAGAAGCGCAGAAAGGAGTGGGAGGGTTAAAAAAAGGAGAAAAGCAACAACCCATGCGTATGGTAAATCTCACTGGGATCAGTGAGGCAGACACAGAGCCAATGGCAGGACTAAGAATGCTCTGGAAATGTGCATCTAAACTGGACAGGTTGTGGTTCCAGATGGCCAAAAGACAAATCATATCCAGTTTGAATGTTTTAAATGTTTAATTTTATTAAAAAGTCCTAATGGGGCCTGCCTGGGCAGGAAAATGGCATGGTTGCTGYTACGCGCAGCTCCAGGTGGGAAAGAATGCATTGTTATCATTTTTATTTTGAGCTGAGTTCTCCTGGTGCTGAGCAGCAACGTGGTCCCCAGGCACTCTGCAAGGTGGCACTCCAACAGGATGTCTGGAAGCACGGCTGGTGCATCCCAGGAGGGGCTGCGTAAACCAGATCTGCACAGACGGCTGGGAAAGTTCTAGTTCCCATGTTGGTCACCAGCGTTCAGAGTGCCAGCTTGGAGGCCAGTCTGTCAGAATGTAAAACTGCCTTCGCAAAAGATATGAACTTTATACATGAGAGGAGTAGGCAGCCTGTGAGGGACTCAGCAGGGATGCTTTCCAAAACGATCTTAGGCATTAAAAAA
>NW_028186979.1:2481379-2634883 GCF_003343005.1 Rhea americana | reverse complement strand
AAGTGATTTTAGTACTAACACGGAATTACAGTTTTAAAAAGCAAAATATAAAAAACCTCTCCAATGAACATAGCTTTTTAAAAAACACTTTTCCTCTTTCACAGGGGGCATCAGTCAGAGTGTACCAGATATTTAAATTAGAATTGTGATTCTTCTAGGGATTTTATAACGGAAAAAAGTTGCAGAGAAAAACTTACTTAGACTTTTTTTGTCTTCCATTCCTTCCTGTACTTTCTATAAAAGCTCTGCTTCCTGCTAATTAAAGGCCAATATACTGCAGCTTAATAGTCCATGACTCACAGAGGAAGAGAAGGAACTGTCTTTTTCTACATAAAATCATMTTTGGATCTATATTCCATCACCCTTTATTTTCAGACATGGGCCTGACAGGGTCTCTTCTGGGCCTTGCTGGCAGTATGTTAGATCTTGCACCTCCATACATTGCAMCTTGGCTGTCACCAGCATGGAGGATGCAGTGTGCAGGATATCTGAGCAGAGCAAGGTGGAAAAGGATAAGAAACAGCTCAAACTCACCAACTGCTACTGCCTGAGGGAATTTCTAGAATTATCTTTTATTAGTGGTAACATTTTGATTGTCAGGAACAGGAGAAGAATATGAGACTTGAAGCCTTTAGCCCCAGACATGTTTTGCAGATGGTAAGTGGAGCACAAAAAGCCTTCTCAAAAGACAGTTGCTATCTGTGGAAGGGCTTTGTATTCTTTCTTCAACAGAGGTGCCACCAGATGCCATRGAAAATGACTCAGAAGAGTTTTAAAGCAACAGGGAATGCAGGTATGTGAGACTCAGGCTTTCTTTTAGGATTTACCTTAGTGTTTTTACCAGTCTGTAGAACTCATCTGAGCAGAAGGACATGGCAGGAGGCTACCAGATATGAGGAGGAACGTTGTTCTAACATACCAGAACAGTACCTCTGTGTCTTCCTGGGACATAACATTACAAACCTCTTTTTGCTAAGCTGCTCACAGTCATATTTCATTAAATAAAGCCAAGCTGCCCACACCAAAAATTAGACTATTCAGTGCCAACACTGAGTAAATATAAGCCCACAGTACTCCTTTGAGTACATGGGTCAACCATTCAGTCATTCAATCATATCTGCTAAACAGATGTGAAATAGTGACAGTGATTGCTCACCTCACCTTAGTTACAAAAACAGCAGGCACGAATCTCTTCCTATAAGCTGTTTTGGAACAAGTTAGCCTCTAAATTAGCTTGTAGATCCATTACACCCTAGAGCTTTGTTTATATTAGAAATGCCTGAGTGCTTGTGATTTTCTTTTATTTTTAGTTATGAGTACGATGGATTGCAAGACAAAATGGAACAACACTGAACAATAAATGAAATTAAGGAGCAGTTAGCATCGATCAGTTCATGTCTGTTGCCAAGGGCAATCTTGGTGTGTCTCATTTTAAATTCTATTGAACAAATTAATGTATAATTTCCTTATCATGAGCAGTGGTTGATCTAAAGGAGCTTCCAGAGGTAAAGAGTGCTAATGGATCTTGGAATTGGATCCTCGCCATGGCGGTAAGCCTGGAGCTGAGCATCACCCTTAATGGATGATCTGTGTGCATAGAGGGAAGAGATAGTGGTATAGAGGGAAGGGATTGGCTTATATTTCTTCATAGGTACTTCTTTGTGCTGTATTTTCTGTATCAACAATTCCTGTCTTAGGGAATATCTACCTTTCAAGACTGTTTTTGCTTTTTTTTGCCATCAGTATTGTTTATTTTCCTTGCCTCTGCTACCCCCTCACCTTTCCTCTATCCTCTCTCTCATCTGATTTATTTTTAAAGGTACTTAAAATGCATTTGAAACGTTTCAGGAACCATCTAGGCTAATTTCTGTGTCATCACCATCACAACTGCAATCTCTGTGTGATCATATGAGCACGTGTACAGGCAGACACGCAGACATGCCTATACACACAAACACATATCTGCTTGCTAATGTATCTTTCTATAGCTTATCTGTGCTTTGATGAAGGAAATGGAACAGAGGGAAGCAGAAAGAAGGTACTATTAGTTAGCACATCTTGTTTCAAAATAAAACGTATAGTTCTTTTCTTTTTCTTCTCTTTATAATAATGACAGAAAACAAATTGCACCAGATATGCATGTATATGCCAAATAGATGATATAACCCTTGTAGAACCTGCTCAGTTGGACTGGTTTGTGACTGAAAATAATTTTTCCTTCTTTGCCAAGATCCTCATGTGAAAGTTAGTTTTTTCAGAAACTCTTCAGAATAGTCACTTCTATGCTACTGGATTTGTTCAAAGGAACCAAAAAACAGGAATCAATTCATTTTTTTAGTAAGCTTGATTTATAAGCATATTTTCACAATGCCATCAGAAATAGTTTTCCTGCTAGGAAAATTTAAAGTTGTTTTCTTCTGTTTATGTTTTTTTTTTTAATACCAAATGACTTTTCAAATTTTCCCATAGTACAGGGAGATTAGAAAAGGCAAATGTTTCAGATCCAATTGAATCCAAAAGGAATTCTGCGATATCTTGACGGACACCTCTCAGGTGGTGGGAGGACTGGGAGGACAACCAGTAGTTACAAGAGAAGCTATTTAAGAAGTTAATTCCCATAAATCCAGCAACAGTGTTTATCATGGGGCAGAAGTGTAAGATGAAGGAGGGTAGGAGAAATGGAGGAGAGAGAAATGTGAAAGAGAGATAATGAAAGATGAGGACTGAGGAGAGAAAGTGTAGGAGGGTACAGAAATGAGTTTATCTCCAGCATACTGTTCCTCTAGATATTATACAGCATAATGCTTAGCTTTAAGTTTCATTATACTGTAGGATTTCCCTGGTCTTCATGCAAAATTTACTCAGGCCTCAATGTAATATCCACTGTGTATCGAGAGGAGCTGATGACCCTGTTATCCAAGTATGATTCACAGTTCTCACTGAGGACTGAAATTTTGACTTCTCCACTGAGGAAAGCTTTTGTGATTACATTTTGCTGTGATGTCACGTTATAAATGTCACATGTCAAACACAATGTACCTAACTGCCTTGTCTCTCGTACATGGTAATGTCATTGGTTTCAAAGTTGTCCTTGTATACATGGTTATAAAACACGGTTATAAATGAGAAGCTGATAATCTTTTTCACYAATTCACATTAACTGTCCGTTTTTAACATTGTCTTTAAACCTAGCCTAGAGAATTAAGTTATTCTTCGTTATCATTTCCATTCAGGAAAAAAAAATACAAAGAAATCTTCGTTCAACTAAAAGTAATCTTGAAGATTTTGTTATCTATCTGTACTATTGATCAAAATTATACTTTTTCTATTCTCTCATTCTCTGCAACTTTCCTCTCTTATCGGCTATTGTCTGCAGTAAATGTTCCTTAAGCTTTCTCTCTAAGACCTTCTTTTCTGCTGTCTCATCTTCTAGTTCTGCCAGAAGCCTTGTTTCGTTAATAAACCATTCATACACATTTATCTTCCTGACTATCTCCTTTCTCCAGCTCATGCTCTCATACCCTCGGCTATTGTAAAGACTGTTATTGTTACAGATCTACACTGTACCAAATTAAGTTTTCTGTAGATTCTTGGTCTTCTCAATGACTAAAAGTTACAGTTCTGGCAATGCAGTGTTTGACTGATTACAGAGAAGCATCCTTTGCTTTCAGTTGAAAGATTCAAAATGATACTAGATAAGCTTGTGGCCCAAAAAGAAAAGCATATAACTATTATGGGGAAATGATTTACTTTAGAAGGTAAATACCTGATAGATGGAGGATCTGAAAATCCCTGAAACAGAACAGCAAAATTCTGAGTGCAACAGACTCCTAGAGGTAGTGGAAATTAAAGTGGAAAATTTGTAAAGACATTTGCTGTGTACCTACATTTATTTTCCTTGTTTTCCTAAAACTCCTAAAAGTCTGTGAAGTCCAATTATTCAGACAGCCCTTGAGGTCACCTGGAAAATATTGTCCTGACTGATATAGGATAAACATCAAGTTTTAACAGGACCTAGAAAAAGTTGAAAAATCATTCTTAAAAAGGGAAAAAAAAATGAAGGATATTAGAAATCATCATTAGACAGAATAATAAAGATAATAAAGATCAATAGACAGAAAAATAATTTGGGCTACTGAACTCTCTTACTCTCTTTCTGCTGATCGAAATACAAATGAATATTCTGTAATTCAGTCAAATGCAACAAGTAATAAATATTTTTCCTGCATAACAGGTTTAATTTATATTGATTTTTACCTTCCAAATCAGATACATGTCATGTCCATGACCTAAAGATGAAATGTTTACCTGAAATTATCCTGACAGTTTTCACAAAATCACAGAATAATTGAGATTGGATGGGGTTTTTTGGGACTGTCTAGTCCAACTCCCTTGCTCTAAGCATGATCCATCACCGCAAAACCCATGTCCAATGATAGAGATTCCACAATCCCTCTGGGCAACCTATTTCAGTGTTCAAGCAGTAATTTTTTTTTTCTTATGTTCAGGTGGGATTTCCTGTGGTTCAGTATGTATCCATTGCTTCATCCTGTCACAGGGCACCACTGAGAAGAGGCTGGCTYCATCTTGTTTACTTCTCCCCATCAAGTTTTTGTACACACTGATAAGATCCCTTCTGAACCTTCTCTTCTCCAGGCTGAAGTCTCAGCTCTCTCAGCCTCTCCTTRTATGACAGATGCTCTGGTCCCTTCATTATTTTTGTGGGCCTTTGCTGGACTTGCTCCACATGTCTCTTGTACTGAGGTGCACAGCACTGGAAACAGCACTCCAGGTGTGGCTTCACCAGCGCAGATTAGAGGGGAAGGACCACTGCCCTCAACCTTGTGACAACTCTCTGCCTAATGTAGTCCGGGATCCTGTTGACCTTTTTTGCTAGAAGGCTTATTTCTGGCTTATGGTCAGCTTGTGGTCCACCGGGACCCTTCAGTTTTACGCTTATTATTTGTCACATAAYGATTTGTGAAATCAACACAAAGACAAGTATCCCTTATTACTCTAGTAATACTCTAGCAAGTACTTTTGGCAAAATCTGATTGACCTACTAAATGTATTTGTGGGGTGTAGCAGTGTATAGATTCACAGTGTCTCTCTACTGTCACAAACTTTTGCTGATTGCCTTGAAGCTATAAGAAATTCTGTCAAAGTAGGCAATAAGCAGATTCTTGTTAGAAGCATCAGAATTCATTCAGGATYGTATATAGCAACACACTGTTCAAATATTGCCATGCTAGATGCTGTATACTTACAATATGATTTTTTTTAACAGTCTGACTTCTATTTTTCTCACATTCCTTGTGTCTGGCAATGTACCCTCGGCATCTAATCAATATGGCATGACATTGYAGTGTGTAATTCTCACTGAGAAGGTCTAGATCCTAGAAGCTTCCTCAGAGTTTGAGTTTTGATATGTTCAGGAGGACATTTCAGCGGACTATGCTCTTTGCTGTATTCACAGGAGTGTTTCTTTCATTACTTGTCAGCAGTGTAGACAAGGCATAAACGAGAAGCCATAGCATGAGWACAATGTATGCCAGTAAGATGTGTCCAAACCGAGAGCACGTGCCAAGGAAGGGTCCTGACACAGTCACCAGTAGGTAACTTCAAAATTTTGGGGGGCAGGTTTATCTCAGTTGGTTAGAGCGTGGTGTTGCTAATGCCAAGATCATGGGTTCAATCCCCATATGGGGCTATGCTGGGGGTTGGACTAGATGATCTCCAGAGGTCCCTTCCAACCTTACCATTCTATGATTACYGATATTGGGAGCTTCTCTCACTGCTGAATACCAGAATCTGCTGCTGAGAAAGGTCAGTGTTTTATGGACAGATTGAGTTGAAAAAGCAGGAAGCATATTGCTTTCTGCCTAAAAGGATTTTCTGTTAATCAGAAAACAAATTTCAGCTGCTGGCCCCAAATTCACTTTTCTATTGAATTTCACATCAGTGAAACTTTACTTGCACAAAAGTTCATGGAGAGTGACTACCAAAAGTGTATAAGTGTGTTTCAAATCTGATTTGTAGTTATATTTTCTATTTTTTCTTTTCTTTTCTTTTYTYTTTTCTTCTCTTCTCTTCTCTTCTCTTCTCTTCTCTTCTCTTCTCTTCTCTTTTCTTTTTCTTTTTCTTTTTCTTTTTCTCTTTCTTTTTCTTTTTGGTCCAAAAAGGGTTATATCCCAGCTAAATTAAAACAATGAAAGATACAAAATTGTACAGTCTTAGGAAATTTCTGAATAATATGACCTCAAGTGCAAAACATTTCTAATCAACAGATCGTGTGTCTTGGTATCCACTACTGGCCATTTTCAGAGGCAAGATTCTCACTAGAGAGAACTGAAAACTTAAATCTTATTTTGCATCTCTGTTATTATGTTCCATGCACAGATTCACAGCTCAACTCAGTGGTTTGGATTTGGCAAAGAGAATAAAAAAAAATCAGAACCATGAAGCAATTTTAATTATGAGCCTCTTCACTTGTATTGCATATACAATTCTCTAACCGCATGAATAAAAGACTTTTGTATATATTTTCAAATAAACAGGAAAAGTTACCAAGTAAAATATTTTTATGTATCACAGGGCCAAGTGGTAACAACTTAGGCTTATGATCGTACTGAAATGATAGTAATCAGGACAAAACATTCCCAAGGTTATGCTTGGGACATTCCAAACACCAAAACTATCACTCAGAATCATGTGTTTGACTTTCAGTTTAAAAATAAAAGGAAAAAAAAAAGTCTAAATGACTGATCAGTCTGGAATTGTTAGCTTTCCACCTGTCCTGTACAAGGCTATTCTGAAATGGCACAACAAAGACAGAGGTCCATTTTCTCTTCATTTAAGAAATGTTGTATGTATTCACAGAGGTTACAACCCTCATCTACCGTTGACCTTTTGCAGTGTCTATGGCTCTTTAAATGGCAAAATCACTCAATCTTCCTGAATCARCGAAAATATAATGATAGGGTCTGCAGGTGAAGTAGTCTAAATCCTTACACACAAAACAAACAGTTCTGCACAGAACAACTCAGCAGCAATAACTGTGYATGTTCCTGGAAGTACAATTAGCCCAGCAGGTAACTTAGGCAGGTCAGGATTAGGCAGCCACCRACAATTTCAGTTTCTGCTTTGAAGTTTAGATCAGTTTTAAAAATTTGTCCTTCTTTAGTTCTACTGASTTGTCAAAAAAATACTTATTAAGGGACTTTCACTGCTATATCAGTGTTTCTCTCCTGCAGACCCCTGGGCAGAATAAGGTGGTCCAACCAGAAGTGCATGATTCCATATCAAATATTTCCAGCAGCCATAATTTGGTAGAAACTAAATATTATGGTTCTCGATGTCAGTCTTTTTCATTTTTCATATTATTTCTAATCTTTAGGAGTGCTTTTCAAACATTACAAAAGGAATTTTGAACATTACGAAAGGAAACACCAGAGATGAACAAATTGTTACTGTCTATGGTCCAGATATGGAAAACTCAAAGAACTACAAGGTTATGCCCGTAAGATAGAACATACTAAGCAATTGTTAACTTTCTGGCTTTSGTAAGTTCTCCTGTCATTGGCAGGRCTTTGGCTATATGAATCTCATTGCTGGAGAACAATTATTCATTATTTTCTTTCTTTTTACAGTTGATTCCCACACATCTACATAGTGAGGCAGTTCCCCCGTAGTTCTAAAATTGTCTTTTGATAGTAGTTAATGAGTTCTCAAAAAAAAACCCACAGGCACATTAACCAAAGAGTATAACGAATGTTTTTGATTATGGAAACTGGATGCAGTGTACTGAACAACTGTGACCTTCGGTTTGGGCTCTAAGAGTCCCTTTACAATAGAAATGTCCCAGTAGCGGCAGCAAACAAGGGTCAGCTTTGTGGAAGATCCTTATCAGTGGCTGCTGTCAACAAGTTGAGGTAAAATTAAACACAGCAACTAGAGTTTTAGAGTTGGTTTGACCTTGTACTCCTATTTGCATTGTCCCAGGATAAAAAGTCTTAGTAATAGCAAAATTAAATGAATAACTGGTTCCCTGCAAGCAGGATAGCCTTTTATGCAAACTGCAATACAATGCGTCATTTAATAAAGTGTCACTAATATTTTAATTGGAAAAGAGTCCACATTAAAAMTTCAGAATGAGACAAATTTCAAATTCATATACATGCCTAGATCAAAACTTTGTATCTCAYAATCCTTTCTAAGATGATGTTTGGATTGTGAATTTTTAATTGTATCAGTGTTAATTGTATCAGTGCTTGACAGAAAAATGCCAAGATGCAGGTGGACATTAAGAGGTGGCTTATTAAAAAAAATATTTTATTGACTAGGAAAGCTTTATGATTTGCTGATGGTGAGAAACTAATGGAACTAAAGCTTCTAGGAGATGCAGCACAAACCTAGTGAAATATTGAATATTGAAATATTTTCAGCTTAAAGTACTTCTGACTGAGGTCAAGGTAAAGAGCTGGTACCGGACAATCCTTCAAAATGTCAGAATGTTTTAACATGTCATTATTTAACACAGATTTTAATGCATAGAGGTCACTTTCTCAGGAAAAAAAAAAAAAAAGAAGAAGAAGAAGAAGAAGAAGAAGAAGAAGAAAAGAAGAAGAAAAGAAGAAAATAAAGAAAGGATCCTTGTTCCAGACTGCCCTAAGATGGAAGGAAAGTCAGCAGTATGCTTACCTGGTTAATGTTGAGTCAGGCTGATTCTCAAGAGCCTAACTCTGGATGAACAAACCGTGGGTGCCCACAGCATTGCCAGCAACAAGCACTTCACTTCTGTGCAGCGTCTTGAGCCCATCTCTTCCCAACCGGAGTGTGAACTCCTCAAAACTGAGGTCTGGGGGTGTTAGCAGCCAGTGATGTGTACAAACCATGCAAGGGCTCAGCAGCTGATGTGCTTAAACTAGGTGTTCACCTCAGCAAACAGTCTAGGGAACTTCATTTTTCTTTATTTTTTTTAAGCTCTGTACAGGATTCATGCTCAACCTTGAGCAATATTTATTTAACCTCTTTATGACTCARTTTCTCTGACTGTAGTATGGCTACAATAACACTTTCCTATTTTTAAAGAGTACTGTGCATACAGAGYTTTGGGATATGTGTAGTAGCATCACTATTGTTATAATCATTTTTTCAGAGGCAGAAATCTGATATCCCCCTCGTCTGTCTTATCAGATATCTTTTGTGGCCATATGTATTCTAGTCAACCTGTCCCCTGAACCAGCCCTATCATCTGAAGATATTTGCCTAAACCAGAAATTTCTTTATTTTAAATTTGCATGTCTGTTTGTTTCTTTAGSTTATTTCTCCTTGAAATACTGGCTTGAAGCCTGTTCTTAACTCATACATCACAACAATATTTTTTTTGCTAACTAACACATCATTGTCAATAAATATATTTGACGTATGTTGTCTCAATGTATTGTTAAAAGACATRTTACATAGAATTGTTATGTAGAGTGCAAATTTAATCAGAGATCTATATCTGAGGAAACGGGGGGAACTAAGTATTTCAAGTTCTTTCCATTCTCATTAGGGAAAAATGAGCACTGAGAATTCTCTGAAGTATTAAGGAGAACTGAGTACTTTTAGCACCCAAAAGCCAAGTCCTTAAATTTGAAGCAAACTTGGATCAGAGGTAGCTTGAATGCTGAGTTTARGGATAGTATCGCAAAATTCCCAAATGGTAAACACAATGTTCATTAAAAATTGTAAAATACCAGATTCTTAAATAAATGTCCTGAAGCTGACAGGCCTAAAATACAGCTACCTCTTCTTTCATATGTCTGTTAATAAATTGACATGCAGCAGTGACACTTCTGTTGGAAGGTCTTTCATACTCTGTTAAAGAGCTCAGACTTTTGACCCTTAGTAAAGCAGATATTTTACCCATTACGATGAGATAAGCTGCACCCAACTAAGACAATACAGGGTTAATTATAGACTTCAGGTGAATCACAGTTTGATTCTAGGATATGCTGAAAAATATACATATTATGTATGCATTACAGTGATATTTGCCAATGATTCTGTAAAGYCATCAGTAAAACTGTAAGCATCAGTGAGTTTGCAGTGTTTGTTTGAATGAAGAGATCTGTTGGCACCTTGCTGGTCAGCTCWATAACTTTGCAACATAATGCATGTCTTTTTTGCAGTCTGTGCTATCACTGTATTATTTGGCTTAGGTATTGACAGATATGCAAGCAGTGGCCTAGAACTCAGGGAGGCTGGTTGCCACGATATTTACCTTGAAGCTTAAGTCAGTTTTCTACTATACTCTTATAGTACTAATTATAGATCATTTATATTTTGAATATGATAATGCACAGTACAATGTCAACAGATACATCAGCAGGTATTTGCTTAGTTTTTCCTTTGAAAAACCATCAGTGTAAACTCAGGTCATTTCCTAAGAAGTAGTCCARTAGGGTGAGATTTGTGCACTTCATTTTGAGTAAATAATTCTTCAGTTTTGTATTCAGTGATGTTTTTATAAGGCTACCCAAGACTTAATACCTGAAATGCCTAAAATATCTCTTGGTACGTAATAAAAGCATACCTGTTTGAAAGGACTCAGTAACYGAGTGCTTCATTCATGCATCAGTGAACAACCAGAAGACAGCARCAGTGTATTCGTGGTCAATGTTCATCATGGTGCAAGGTGAACAGATGGGTTTCTAAAGGTTCTCTAGGAGCAGCATTGTTTAACACGTTTCAATGATCTGAAAAAAAACCAAGGCAAACAATGAAGTAGAAAAATGTGTAAAAAGCAAAAACCATCATTATTTTAGTTGAATCTAGAGAGGCCTGTGAGACTCTTCAACAGGACTTAATCAAATTAGAAAAATGGTCAAAACAGTGACAGACAATGTCCCTGTTGATAAATGGAGAGCCACTTGAAGAAAAATGTATCTATTCAAATAATGTTACATAMATGAGCTTGTCTTCAACAATGGGGTAATCAGTATTCTATACTAGTAATATGTGATGTTAAAATTCAGCCTATGCAGAGATTTTTCTTGGAAAAGGGAGCAGACAAACACTAAGAACAGTTTGCTGTGGACTTCTGCTCAGTGTGCACCTGTATTCTGAGGAAGCAAGTAAGTCCCTAAGGGACGTAAGCAATGATGGTAAGGAATATAAAAAATAATTTAAAAAAAGCCTTTTATACAGTCATTGATGCACTCACAAAATATATTGCCTAAAACTAGCTTATCAGGGAAAAACTGTGAAAATGGGTTGAGTGAAGATAGAACAGATAGATAGATAAGAACRTTTATTGACATGGAAAAAGATCTCTACTTTAAAGAAAGAGTAAAAGATTATTAACTTAGATTACTAAAGAGAATACAATAAAAGTATATTAAAAATGGAATGAATGGAGACAGTAGACTTTACAAGAAATAGCCATTCAATTAACTGAAAGGAGTAAGCATAATTTCTACCCAGCTTGCAATTACTTTGTGGGAATTCTTGCCTCAGGATGTCTTTGACACTTGAAACTTAGAACACTCAGAAGTATTTGGATGAACAGATAGTGAGTTACGTAATAATAATACTGGTGAAGCACTATTGACTCTCACATTTCAGGTTTACTTTCTGTGAAATATTTGAGTTTTGATTCAGTTGCCTGGGCCGAGAGGGCCCAACATTCCCAGCAGGAGTGGACAAGATCACAGTGAAGAAAAAACATTCATAAGGAAAAMAATAAAGGAAATGACTGAAAGCCAAACCTCAGTCAAATCATTAATTTCAATAATATATTCCAGAGAGATTCTGTTGGCCATACTCAAAGGAGAGCAACCAGAAGACAGAAACTTCCTGACACTTAGTCACCTCTACATTCCTAGTGCTAGGTCACCTACTTACGAAAATCAGCAATAACTACAGACTGTTACATTCCAGGTCTATAAGATAGTATCAAGTAGTTGATAATTATCTTCTGAATATGCTTCTTCTAGGAAAAACAATTGTCTTCAGATTTGCAGGGAAAAAAAGGTATCCCTAGCTTATTCCATTCCCTTCATACCATTTATTTCATGGATGAATTTCTTTCTTGAGGTTTTACGTGAATACTATAAGCTTGTTTGGATAATAGTTTGTCTCATTTTTCCGATAGAGGTACTACTGAAAGAAGAGAAAATAGAAACAAAATTATTTTTGCCAGGGAAATGAAGGAAATACAATCATTCTATTTAACTTAATAGTACGAGGAGCAAAAACAGAATACTTCAGAAAGGTTACAGAATCACACAGAATCACAGAATGGCTGAGGCTGGAAGGGACCTCTGGAGATCATCTAGTGCAACCTCCCTGCTCAAGTAGGGTCACCTAAAGCATGTTAGACAGGGTTGCATCAAAGTGGGCTTTGAATATCTCCAGAGAAGGAAACTCCACAGTCTCTTCGGGCAACCTGTGCCAGTGCTCTATCACTCTCAAAGTAAAGAAATTCCTCCTCATATTCTGGCAGAACTTTCTGTGGTTCATTTTTTGCCCATTGCCTCTTGTTCTGTCACTTGGCATCACTGAAAAGAGTCTGACCTCATCCTCTTGACACYCTCCCTTAAGGTATTTGTAGACATTGATAAGATTCCCCCCTCAGTCTTCTCTTCTCTAGGCTAAAAAGGYGCAGCTCTCGCAGCTGTTCCTAAGGGAGATGCTCCAGTCCTCTAATCATCTTCATACCCCTATGCTGACTTTCTCCAGTATTTCCACGTCTCTCTTTTACAGGGGAGCCTGGAATTGGGCCTTYAGATATGTGAAAGGATTATTCTGATTTGAAAAATAAACTATATCTTAGTATGTTGGTTATTTTAATAAAAATACCAAAATGTCCTACATCTTAACCAGAACAAATAATGAGATGTCATCATAAAGCTTACAAACATTTTAAGGTTAATAGAGCATAAATCGTTTTTCTTTAAACAGAGAACTTTTGTTCTAAATTGTGCCACATATAGAAGGTTTTAACAGCTACGCTACCTAAAAATGCACATATATAATGGAAAAAATAGGCAACTTGTGTAGTGTCTGTTCTGAGGTAATTTTATATCCCATTGTCATTAAGCAGAAGATGAATCCTTTAATTATACTTTAAAATTCAGTCATGCTGTTATCCCATTAGTTAATTCAATTAAAATGAACCCTTGTTAATTCARTCAAAAGAAATCACACCTACTCTTGAACTGTTTTTCTTCCTTATGTTTTTCCTTTGGAGGCGGGTAGAGGGAATAAAGGGAAGAAGTATAAACTAATACTGGCATGCTTGGCTCTGGACCCTGTCAAAGCAAATCTTACTTCCTTTTGTGCATGTACAGTGACTCCATATAGAAAGGGGCCTTCAGTAGCTTTCCCATGCCCAAAGTTTTTTCTATCAGCCCYTTGTCAATTTGTCAGAAATAAAGTTATCATCAGAATTTTGGATATAAGTTTAAAAATGATGATGGGACTGTAGAGGGTGATTTATTATATATGACACGCATTTCTGTTTATGCATTCATGAAGGCTGTGTCTGCAAGATCTGTACACACTGCACAAAGATGAATAAATGAATAATTGTTTTGATAATATTAAACAGCATGTGTGATATCGCAGAGCAGCATCTGTTATTAACAGTATAAACAAAAGGAGTTTTTACTGATTGCATGTCATTCTGCATAGAGGAACAATGTAATATGTCCAATTTGGTAGCTCTTCGCAGACAGCAGGAGGGACTGTGTAGGCCTGCTGTGAAAAACAGGAACAAGATTCTTTCAAATGTGGAGAAGAAAAAAGCTCTATAGAGATACTAAAGGAGGAATGTATAAATTGTACATAGAATTGCTCGAGTTCACAGAAACCATTTCTCCTCCTGAAGGGTGTCATCTTCTCTCTACTTTTTCCTGTGTCCTGCAGTGAGCTGAACAGCAGTAACAGAATACTCTGTGATCTTTTCTTTCTTTCTTTTTTTTTTTCCTGTCATTGAATAATTTATTATGCTAGGAACCAAGGAGAATAAAAAATAGTTCTTCCTTTTCTAAATCTATTAATAAACCTTGATTCAAAGAATAACACTGGGGATATAATGGAGATAACATAAAGAATACATAAAGTGCAGTTTTGATAGTACAGCTGAGCAGAGCTAGTAGCTCACTACTGCTTAAACAAGTGATGTGACTCACCACAACCATCTCCAGCAACTGGCTGTAGGAACCCTCACCCTCTATTATACCATCACTGACACTTTTTGATCTTGAGATGAGCTATTTCAAGAAACTAAACCTGGAGTGAAGTCATCTCTAAGGTTACTTTTCTTCTCGTTTACATCCCTGAACCACCTTGTTATAGGATGAGCAAATACAGGAGCTCATGCAAAGGGAGTCATGGGAGAGTGGAGCTGAAATTGCCTTTTTTGAATGCCTGCCTTCAATAAGATTAACTATGTCATGAAATTGCACTTTTAGTTCATCAAAGTGCCTTATAGATTCATACTTCTTAGTGTCTGGCTGGATACTTCCTCTTTACTTCTGCTTCATTAGCCCACTTTCTTTATCAGTTTTACAGGATTGCTAATTTCCACTTATTGAATGGAAGTCTGAGGTATCTCTGAAAGGAATCTAGTTCTGAATCCATGCCTGTGTTCTTCACTTGACACCATCCATCTGCAGTTTCTCTTCTTTACATGATTTAGTATTAGATAAATTTTCTTTTATATGGTATAGACACATTAGGCAAAGTGACCAAGCATGCTACAGTCCAGTTCATCAGCCATAACCTAAACTTAGCTAGCTATAAACAGAAAGCCCAAGCTACATCTAGACTAAGAGACAGGAAAGCACATGGAAAGCACATGTGTCTCAGAACTAAGTATGCTTATTCCTGCTCTTGCAACATGGACAATCCTGGACAGTACTTAAACCATTCTCCTTGTGGTTTTATTTCTCTGATGTTTCAGCAGGAACCTCTAATAAATACTTTCAACAGTAATGATTATGAGAAGCCACCTGCGTATTTATTGCATAGTTTGTCTCAACCGATGTTGATTGGCAGATTGACTTAGCCTTGAGGTACTCAATATCTACAATAGTCTCTAATGTGGTGGAGATGAAGTTATAGTAAAGCACAGTCCAAGTCTTACACAGCTTCTCCTCAGGGTTTTACTGATGTTGAAAGAGTATTGTCCTTTATCCAGTCATGTACCATAGGTATTATTTGGCATATGCAGGGACTATAATGCTTCCTTCAGCCAGCGTATCTGTCACTAATCAAACTTGATGTAGTTATCCAGTCCCTCCTTTGTCTGTACACACAGGAGAGACCACCACGGGTACAGAGGATATTTAGCACTAGATCTCTAAGCCCATCATTTATTTTATATCATGCAAAGAATGAAGACTCCTTCCCTAACTGAGCATATCAAATTACCCCACTTTACTGTCCGTCTGAAATACTACAGTGGAGCATCAAATCACAAAGGGTAAAGTGCTTGGGAGAAAGTGTAGTACATCTCCCTAAAAGCAGGGGACTTTGCTTTCTCTGCTATGGCCAGCACTGACTTACTATACTTCTTGCTTAGAGCCACAATAACTGTTCATTTAATCTCATCTCCCGTCCTGATGATGTTCACTTGGAAATCTCAGTCTTGAGCCTGCTTTCTTTTAAATATAGTGATGAAATAGGCTTTAAGTTGAACAGTAACAGCTTCTGTTGAGTAGTACAAGTCTCCATTTTCATTTATATATATATATATATATATAAAAAACATTCATGGGGATGTAAATCTCTTTTCAATTGTTCTATATATAATAGAAACTCATCATGTTTTCAGTTCTGAACAGAGTAAAAATGCATTACAAGCGCCTCTCTTTTGTCTTCTCATTTAACYTTTAAATTATTTTTGTATAAGATTGAGAGCAGCACATACAGCTCATGAAATCCTGCAAAGATAAGGACGTTTTTCTAGTGAGAACTCTGAGAGTATTAATAAAGTAACAAATATAAGTGTCGGATGGATATCTAAATAYGAATGGCTCTGATTATTTCTTTATGATCAGTCTGAGAGGCTTCTAGGAAATATATAGAATATTTTCCTAGGTATTACAGTATGATAAACACAACTATTAAAAGATTTAATAATTCCAGAGTTGGAGGCAGTGAATAACTACCAAAGCAATATTTAACCTAATTCATCAATAAATTTCTTAAAACGTCCTAGGACAGACATCAGTAAACAGGTTGATTTACTACTTGATCCAGCATTCAGTGCAGAACTGACAGGCCAAACTGGCTTCAGAAAGCAAACAGCATGCAGGATTGGGCCTGCAACCTCATTCCTGAAATGAATCCAAAAATATTTGACAGAAAAGTGGAAGTAAAAGAAGGGTCTCTTTTCTTTTGCAAGCAACTAAAACCTGCCTTTATACTTGATGCCAAGAGGACAGAATAGTATAACTTTTTTTCTGTTGATCAGACTTAAGTTAACATGCACCATAAGATGCTTTTTAAACAGCAAGAGATTTTCATTCTTGTCTTTTGACTGATAATATCACTTACCTCTCAAAATTTTGGTAATAAATACAATATTCCACTCTCCAAGGACAACATGTCTATGCTAAACACTAAGAAGAAGAATATATAATTCAGTTTAAACAAAAAAAAGTAAGATTTTACTTTGAAGAAATTAAAATCAATGCCTAGATAAGAAATGTGGAGGGCTGCTTCTTACATACTCTTGCCTCTTTACCTTAGATAAAAAGTACACCACCATTAGAACAATAATATCAATAGAAAACCTTTAGGGCTGTATGATATAGCTCAGAAATTGAGTTTACCTTGTGAGTGGAACTGGGAAAGCTGTATCAAAGACAGGTCTGTGACAGAGGTCTGGAGAAGAGAAGACCTCCTTTGAGAAGAGCCAAAAAGCTGCCAAAAGAACGTCTCAAATACAAGTTATTTTGAGGTTGTGAACCGACACAGAACTGGGAAGGTTAAGAAGTGACTTAAAACGCCTGTGGTTCTAAATCTGCAGTACGCCCCCACCAATACATAATGTAGAATTTCATTGACACTTTCCACAGGGGGATCTGAAACAGCTCCTACTGATCTCAGAGGAAGCTAGGTCAAGACTGGCAAGAGAATGCATTGATTTTCTGAGAGGTAGACAACAAATACAGCCCTTTAATGGTGAACGTGCCCACAGCGTGTAGACATTTCAAAGGGCAAGAGTTTGAAGGGATGGAAAAGACAAGCAAGACAGAGATTAATTTTGCGCTAATTTTGAAACAGGGGAAGCTGAGAAAGACTGCAAAAGACTGCTGCAAAACGGAGCAACTCCAAAGACTTGCTGTTCTTGAGCAGAATGCAGGATTTGTTTATTTGGCAATAAATACTTCCTCAAAAGAAGAAGAAGAAGAAGAAGAAGRAGAAGAGGAAGAAGGAGAAGGAGAAGGAGAAAGTAAGTTTTGTATCAGCAGCTCCCACATGAATTAGATTATGGTACTGTAACTCCACGGGTAAATTGAGCTAATGGTGAAATGAAATGACAGAAAGAGATTGCAGTCCATTCAGTTTATAAACATTTTTTCTGCACCTTTATCTCAAAAAAGCAATGACCCCCTGGTCAAAAAAGGTCACTAAAAGGTTCTAAATACTTATTATTCAGGTGTCATATTGTTCAGTCTTAGTGGCCTGCACTACTAATATCAATTACAGAGAGCTCTGTCAAGTGGTTAAAGTCACGTATGCTACTGTCAACATTTCTTAACAGTTAGTGGTTCACTGAATGTGACTGATATGATTTCTGCTGGTTTGGCAGCAGCAAGGTGGTATTTCTTTTAGAAACAGTGAAATATATGGACCCAGAAAGCTGTTGCCATTAAGGGCATATAATGAAGGACATAATGAAGTCAATGGTAAACAGACTACTTTCATATGCAAGTTCATTTACCTGCAGCTATGGCACATTGACATAGACACGGGACTGGGATATTTTTTGATCCAAAAGTCACTGATCAATTTTTTATTCTTGGCTCTGAGCCTGCTKCTATTACTAAATATGCTCAGAGTAGAGGAGCCTTGAAAAGAAGAAATGCTTGCATATGGCTAAAGAGAGAACTTACACAGGAGTCTTGTAACATCAGTAATTTTCTTTTTTACATCCATRCATGAGAAAACAGAGCAGCAAACACACACAAAATAGGCAGTGGATCACACAGGAAATAGCCACATGATCAAAAATTATCATATAATGTATTTAAATATAGCAACATAAAATAAGGGCAAGTATTTTGGGAAAAAAAACTATGAAAAAAAAAACTATGAAAAAAAAACTATGAAACTATATCATGCTATTTTTCAGCAAAACATCTTGAAACTTATAGTACTATGAATAAATGGTCTGAAAGAATAGGTGCAACAAGCTATATCTACAGGTACCAATTGTGAAAATCAAGCTAATGATGGTCTGTAGGTCATATTTGCCAGCATCCTTCTCCCTARTGACAGTCTATTGCAGTCCTCTGCCAGACTTCCACGTGGTGCAGYTTGCTTTCCTGTGCTTCTGCAAGTGTCTTTAGAGCTCCTCTATACTTTGCAGTCCCTTATCATCTATCCAYAATCCACAATCATGATCTTTACAACTTTTCTTTTTCTTTCTTCTACTTTCTCTATAAATGTATGTGGACTGCTTGTAGCTAAACAGCACCGCAGGATACTATTCCCAGTTGAGACTAATGCCTCTTCATGGATATAATTGTAACTTTTGTCACTCAGGCTGAGCGACAGCAATCAAAATTCAATTCAAAATGTCTGTATAGATATATGCAAAAGAAGGATCATTATATGCTCGTCAGAGGAATGATTTCTAGGTGTTCTCTTAAAAATCCTCTGGACACTAGGGATCCAAATAAGCTATGTTACTAAAAATGTGCTTTTTTATTAGAAACAGAAGTTGACTGAAAAAGATAATACAATTCCACYGAGGATGGCATGAAAGAGAACCAGTACATGTTCTCTGATGCACTGTGTCACTAAATCTCTGCACAGGACACATTCACAGTGTGATCTCCTTRGGGACTACCATAGAAAATGAGATGTATTGACATCTGAGATGAGTCACAGAAAACAAAGGTGATTCTTTTCAGTAGTATATCTCATGGCCCAGGAGACTCTTCAGGGCTAGGGCAATACTGATGATATGTTTTATTGCACAAGTTGTGCAATACCATGGTCACAGAATAGATACAGATTAAACATACCTTAAGGATAGTTACACTCTATATTTGCTAGTAGGAATAGTATTGAAATAAGAGGGCTAAATAAAAAGMAGATGACTTGTGATATGCAGCAAATGCACACTCACTAAGAAAGAAWTTTCAAAATATGGGATATGGAGAGACTTACACACCTTACAAGTTTTTCAGATAAACCACAAAAAGCAAAAAATAAAGCACAATTTCCAAAAGTCTAAAGATATAGAGAAATTTGTTTGGTCCTCTATTATGTAAAAAAGTTTTAAAGCATTTTCACTGCCATAATTTTCTGTGAGCTAATTTGCATAGAAGAGAATGAAACCAGGAGTTGTTATGGCAGCCGGAGCAGCAACATGGTTGCAAACCTTTCTTCCATCCTATTTTAATTAAATGTACCACAGTGTGTGAAGTAGCTCTCAGAAAACTCATATTTTAAAATTCTTGAGTGTAATTGTAAAACTCAGCTAAGAATGCAAGCGGCTGCTGGACAGATCAAAGAGCATATGAAGAGTTATTTAACAGGTTTGCTAATGGAAAGATAATGGCTTTTATGAGGGTGATGGAACAAAAATAAAGCAGCAGACCTGAGGATAAATTAAAAGACAAGAAGAGGCCTTGTAAAATGAAGCAATAACACAAATCCATTAGCTGTAAACACTGGATAAWATTAATCCTGTAAATGGTACTCCACTTCCATTTTGTGCATCATCTTGGGTGAAAGGTGGTAGCTTGTAGCAGAAAATAGGTGCTCTTTTATTTTAATGGTCTTGAAAAAGGCTGTTGGCCATATTGACAGCTGTGCTGTGTAGCAGCTGGTAGCTAGGCAAAGTTGTTTAATGAATATAACAATGAAAAATAGATTTGTATGATTCAGAACTGAAAGCTTTTTGGAAATATCTAGAATAAATATTCAAAAATCTTAGAAAAAATATTATTTCAAAGGAAATTAAACAAATATTTTTTAAAAGAAAGGACAAAAAAGTGACAAGCTCATTTTTATGCAACATATTATACTCACTCAGAATCTCTGGTAGGTAAAATAAAGTCTTTTCATTACATTAAATCATTGTGTTAAACTAGGGAAATGCAAAGAAGAGGAGGATGGGGGGTATGATTTGGCTCCCAAGTGTCTTCAATAGGAGATCAGATGAATTAATCRCTGGTTTGCTAAATGATTAATAAGGAACCTGGCCCTACTGAAGGCAGTGGAGTTCTGTTTTTTAYCACCAATTTTTATAGATTAAGGATTTCACTCTTCACTCTGCTGAATGAATCTTGGGAAATCAGACCCTATGGCTTTTTTATTTTTATAATCTACATCCATTGGATTGAAAATTTTGGAGGGATGAGAACACTAGGTGCTYGAAGGACTGGAAGGAGATAGATAATCTATTGCTTTGTGTTATTAATTAACAAATTAATTTATTTATATGTCAGACTAGTAGTTTGCTCTTCCTAAATGGAATCTCACAGACCAGGCTTGAACCCGATCCTGCACAAAGAGGAAGGGACTGGGGACGGAGGACCTCCTCTTTGTACCTCGTTCTGTGAAGTGGATATCTTTCACAAACATACCAAACATCCAGTGCACTGGCGATTCCAATTTTCTGCTTTTGGAAAAAAACTGTTTAAGCATCCAAACCAGGACTGCCGTTCCGTGTCACACAGACTGGCTTTCCTCATGCAGTCTCCTTGTCCAGGTAGCGGATGCAAGAGCTGGCAGGATCAAACATTGCACTCCTTTCACACAGGGGAAAGTTARTGCCCCACCAAATTGTGGGCTAAATTTAATAAGCTAAACCCCATTGCTGATGAGCTGACTCTTTTGATTTGTTGATTGTTACCACTCTGTGTGTGCATACAGGTTATATCTTAGCTTATTGATTAGTATTACAGTTGAATCATCTACCTATTTAATCTGTCTAATTTGACAGTATGTGTAAAATGTTGAATCAAGACACTCAGGAAAGCACTTCTTTTTCATTGTCCCAAGGTCCTGACTAGGAATTTAGAGGATTAAATTTTCAACAAAACCACTTTTTTCCTGAAGTTAAATTAATAAAATTCAATTTCTATAAGTAACAAAAAGTGTGTTCCTATGTCTATTTTTACATTTAAAACTTAGCATACTTTCTAATGATGTTTGAAGTGATTTTTTTGTGTTTTAAAATTCAGGCAATAATAATAGGTGAAAGTATTTGTGAGACTTTGATTACTTTGCAATCTGAATGTGGTTCTATGGCATGTCATTGCATGAAGTCAGTAGTATGATGTTACATTTTGGCTATGTCTTATCCAGTCTTCAAATGAAGTCAGATAAAAGAAGCTCTTCTCTCAATGAGAGCTAGAACAAGGGCTGGGAAAAGAAAGAATTTCTTTTATTTGAATAAAATGTTTATTGTGTGGAGGAAAGTAAATCTCYTTAAGTACTAAAATGGGTTTCTAGTTTTAAAAGCCTATCATTATGGAATTAATTTCTAGATTATTCTGGCAAAAACAGTGATTTAAAWTTGTTTGGAATTAAATGAAACATCAGCAGAGAGTGCCCTATGTTTCACAAAGCTCCTTTTGTGGTATTTCATAATACTTTTTCATGCCCAGGCAAGTTAATAAAGAAAACTGCTTATCCATTGATTGCCAGCCACAGATACCTGATGTTTTATGGTAGACCTGCCAACAGTACTAGAGTTCTTTTCTAAAACATCACATGGATTTTCTATGTTGTCAGGCTATGACATGCAATGGCATTGTAACTGCYGGAGGTAACAAAGTGTGTAATAGTGTCTCTGAAAAGGCCATTAGTCACCGCATTGCTGTTGCACTGTGGCAAAAACAAATGGCACAGAAGTATCCTTTATGAAACAAAGCTGGAAGTAAAGAATGAAGAAGTTAGAAGAAAAGCAAAGGACAAAGCAATGYACCATTCTGTTGAAAATCATTTCTATTGCTAAAGGAATATGAATAAATATATGTATAATATATGTGTAATATTTTATTAATTTTATGAATAGATACATAATTACTGATACAGTTTTTATTAAATATGAATCTTTTTCCATTTGTATATACATGGACATTTCTGGTATTCCACTATGGACCACAGCTGAAGAAAGTTCTTATATTTAGATGCACTAGCAGTTAGGTAAGTTGATATGGCATTCTCAGCTCTTCCAGGCATGTTTTTTTCATCAAAATCTGAGGAGAAAAAAGGGGTAAAGGTTGTAGAGTTGTTTAAGGTTTTAGCCTTTCCCCCCCCCCCTTGTGGAAGGAAACATGATTTCCTTAAACATATTTTATTTTTCTTTTCATTAAAAATAAAAATGTGTTTGTTCATTCTCATCACTGTGAATGAACTGAATGGATGTATGCCACAGAACATGAATTTTTAGGGAGAAAATACCTAGTAAGTTTATGTATAAAGTTAATGTGTGACACTAGAGGTCAGAAATGGCCAGGAGAGAGAAGAATGCCTGCACCAAGTCATGGCTGAAGACAGCATTTCTGCCACCCAGCAAAATTGTCCTGAACAATTTATTAGCTATAGAGAATCCTCTCTTAATATTACCATGCTTCAAACCACGTCCTGTCTCTTCTAATGAAAARGTTTACTTTAGACTTTCTTCATTTTCCAGTATTGACTCAATATCATATTTATGATGAGAGTTTGGTTTATTTTGAAGATGTAGTCATCTGCCAGTTGCTAAAGCTAAACCACAACTGTTTTCAAGCAGCCTTGTAAAAGGCACAGAAATCTCAGAGGTAGTTAAACTCCAAGAGACCCTGCAAAGAACTCATGAAGGGTAGAAAAGAAGATGAGTGTCCCGCTACATGAAGGGAAAGACAAGTAGAACATTGCCATCACCTGCACTGCTGGATGACACTCAAGAACCTGAGATGACATCGATGAGCATATGCAAGTTGGCTTATTGGTCACTATGCACATGGCCCAGCACACTGCTCCACAACACATGCTCTCCTGGACTCCTTGGAGCTGTCACAACGAGCCATGGCAGGGGCTACTCCCACAGGGTTTATGCCAAAGCAAGCAGCTTTTGAGCATTTTGTTTTTTCATTTTCAATCTGTTGAAAGCTACTGTACAATTTTCCTGCACTCCTTTATGCTGTGCTCACTTGTATTTTTTCTCCATTTCTACACAAAGAAGGTGGGCTGTTTCCAGCCCTGGGCTGGTTGTGTTTCCACACAACGTCTGTGGAAAAGCTTGGCAGTTAARGTTATATGGATTCTAATTGCATGGAGGTCTTTTTCTGACATTTTTGGTTGTTAGAGAAATATGTCCTAGGGGATAGGGAACATTGAATTTCCAAGTGTGACACAAGAATTCCAGGTACAAGGTTCCAGATAAGTTTATTTTAATTTCTAGGAGTAACAGATTTATTTGCATTACAGAAATTAGATGTCTAGACTAAACCAGCTGCTTAGGTCACTCCCCTACTGTCACTGGGGAGATGGTCACCACAGGAAGGTGTTTCATCCATTTATCTTTCTCCCTTGCTTAAAGAAGAGGTCTAAATGAGTGGCTTAGACAAGATGATGAATGTTAGATGAGCTAATTGTCACCCTATGGGACTAATAACAATGTGTTTTAACAGCGTCGRCAAAAGTGTCCCCCAGCGAAAACCTGGAATCATGTTTTTTTTTTTCCCTAGCCTCCTGTCTATTCTTAATGATAGAGAACATCTTGATTGCTGTCTGTCAGTTTGTCTTCATCTTGAGTATGCAAAAGTTTGTGTGCAAAATATAAATCTCCAGAAAGGAACACATCCTCTGAAACACGATGGCTTTCATGGGAACATGCTGTTGTTGCTGCTTCCCCTTTCCAGGTGTACACTTCCGTTCAGATCACACAGTGCTTTGCGCCAACCTGCTTAACAAAACACACTGATATAAAAATGTAACACTAAAGATAAAACCTTAAGCTTCCACGGTCAGAATTTACCATTACTAGCGTTTGCTGTGACTTTGGTTTGACAAGATAACCTATATCAGAACAATTCAAAGAAATTATAGTAGATTTGCCAAAAGTATGATTTTTAAACATGAATAAACATGTAAAGAATGGAAAATATTTATTCATCCCAAATATCTGTCATCTGAATCCCACTTTTTTTTTTTTTTTTTTTTTTCAAACGGGAATGTGCACACAGGATTTTTATATTTGATTCCATACCAAGTTTTAAGAAGAAATGGAGTTTAAAAGATGGAATTTTGGGGTATAAAATTTTCTAATGATCAACTCAATGCTTTCTTTACTGGCGACATGACTGAAAATACAAAAAAAGAACAAAGCTCATCAGCTATGTATTACAGACAAGTTGTCTGAAGACTAGTCAAGACAGAAGGTGAAAATAAAGTATTGCTCAGGCGAATATGTCTGAAAAAAATAAATTTGTGAGAAACAAGTCCTCCAGGGATTTTAGTGACTTTGCATAGTTTCCATGTAGCCCCATTAAACATCATTGCTAGATATTCATAGAAGTATGGAGTATTTAGACTGTATTTAAATCTTACTTGGTAGTTGAACATTTCCAAAAGTTACATTTCCAAGTTTAGTATGATATGGATAAAAACAATAGGAAGTTCGTTCTATATAAAATGAAACATGAGGTATCACTTTCTACTCATGTGCCAAACATTAAGTAAAGCAGTGAAATTTAAGGCAAAAATATTGCTTAGGGCAAAGTCAGACATGATACCCATTAGAGTAAGATATATGTTTGTGAAAATTAAACTGGATATTTTAACTGCACTCTAAAATCACACTTACGAGGTCAGTGCTATGGGCACAATTAATCCTACAAAATGCCATGAATTGCATGACAGCATAGGACTACACCCAAAGAGAAAGAAAGACTAAAAGAAGGAAGTAACAAAAAAATCAAGAAATGCAAAGTTCATTCTGCAGAGATGCATTCTCAGATAATTTACTAAAAGAACAAATAGTCAGTTGGTCCATTGACACTGGCAGGTCAACTTTCTGTGCTGATATTTGGTGGCAATACAAAGATTTCACAATTATCCCTAATGTTTTTGAAAGAAAAAATAAAGGATATCAATATCTTAAGAGAAAAAAAATACAGGAGGGAAYTGTTGAAATTATTAACGATGCAGCACCTCTTGACCCAGCCAGAGATGAAGCATTGCATTTTTTATGCTAACAGATTCTCATCAGAAGGAAGCCCTCACACTATTTCCACATTCCCTAATGTCCCACATTAAGATAAGCAGAATGAGTGCTACAGGCAGTCCTGGCACTTTCTTTCATTAGTAAGAAAACATTCTGACATTTCCCCTGTCCTTTTTTAATCTTATGCTCCTCCATGTAGGAAAATAAGGGAGGAAAAAAGAAGAAAAGTTTTAAAACAATTACTATTTCAGAAGGCAGTATGAGTGGTTAAAAGAGGTTGGGAGAGGAGAGCAAAGCTAATGGTACTTTATACTATTTAATTGTTACATGCMTATCTATACATCCAGTTTAGCTGCTGTTAGACAGACAGAATAAAGTCACACTGCTTCTAGTCCTGGAGGAGATTGCTCATGTTTAGCAGCCTTGACTAATGGATGAGAAAGACAGATGCTGCCTTTAAGAAGTCTCAGTCAGATCAAGACRTCACAGAGTCAAAGAAGCGAAATAATCTCCTGAGAAAACACCTAGATCTGTTCAATGGTAGGCCACATTTCAGATTTGGTAACCTACATGAACCAAGCAGACACACTTCACTGGAAGAAACACRTATCCTTAGAAGTTGGTGATTATGATTCTATAATGCTAAATTATCTGATGCTAAATATTATTTTTATTAAAAAGTATAAGAAATATAAGTGGAATAGGAGATATATGCAGTCCTTGAATAAACTTATATTAGATAGCTTGTAAGAAGAACAGATTCAGAGTTCAGAAGGTTACAGAGAAATTGTTTTAGATATGGCTGCTAACATTACCTATTACTAGGACTGTTATTGTCTATTATAAAAGATTTTTTTAATTGTTAATAAGTTTGTAAAACTTTAACCATTTCAACCACACTTTTCCATGCCAGTCACCAACCTCCAGCTAATGTATTTTATTTTGTTGTTTTTTTTCATCTGTGTCTGATTTTTAAAAAGTTTGCCAGACTGATCAGGATACCTCAAGCAATAGAAGGAGATCAGGGAAAACATTTCTTGGCAATATTAAACAGTTCTGAAGATTTGCTAAGTATACCCATTCTGTGCCCTTGAATGAGGCAAGGTTTCTGTCTGGAAAATAGTATGGGAGTGTGCGATTAATGATCATCTCATAAAGTATTCACACAAGGGATTAGAAAAAGGCTGGCCAAATCTCTGAATGCTTCTGGACCAAATTTTTGATTGCTTGAATTTGCAACTTAACCATGCTCTTTAATATAAATTTTTAAATTATTGTTGTTACTTGTAAGTCTGATCAAGTTTTKTATTCAGAGTTAGAGAGAAGTGGCTTTTCTTGCAATTCTTTGCAGTGCTCAGTGCCTCATGAGCTTAGTGCGTGATTCACAATTACATCATTTCTTCCTCAGAAATCAAACAATCCCTTACTATAATCCCAAACTCCGATTGCTGATAATACAATGGCTCCAGTTTTGGCTGGGATCAGCTCTTCATAATGATGTCCTGCTGTTGGCTTATGATTTTATTTGTTGGATGGTCCGGCTCTTGTTTCCCTCTCCTGTTGCAGTTTGGTTGGCTTTGGGCTATGACAATTATCCCTACAGTCCTTTCCTCCTGCTGTTCTATCATGGAAACCAATGCTTGAGGCTGAACCCTAAATATTAAATCCTCCATCCTACAGAGCCTTAAGGCACAATCTATTACTTCAAGAATCAAATGACAGAGCAAAATTTTGTGTAGGCTTATATGTTTTTCTAAATCCTGGGACATGAACTTATTTGTGGCAAACATGGAGCAGAGTCAGCATAAAGACTGCATAGTCTASATCAAAATAGATTTCTTCTCTAATCTAAGGGTTTCTAAACACCCACCATAATAATTTTCACAGGTATCCCCAACGTAGTAATAGTTCTTACAGATTAATATGTAAGAATGCAGGTATGAAGACACCGTAACTGTGCTTATTTAAAGATGGGCTCCAACCTGAACATCATCACTCAGGAATAAGATCTGAGGTTATAATTAAGAAAAAAAAAAGCCAGTTCTGGGCTCAACAGCAATCAAAAAATCAATTCAAATGTTCTGATTGTTTAGGAAAYTAATATTAAACAGAAGAGTGAACATCATTATGTCAGGATATAAAGCTATGGCATACGAAGTGCTATTTGCGATATTGGTTCCCTCCTCTCAAAAAGATTACAATAAAACTAGGTAAGACTCTAAGGAGTGTGAGATGGCWGATCAACGGTCTGGGGTAACCTCCAAACAAGGAATAGCTGTCTACATACATGCACAGTCTACACTCAGTGCCTTGGAAAACAGATGACTAAAGGAAGATAAAATATAGATCTTAAAAATCACAAATCAGAGAGAGACAGGGTGAATAGGCATCTGTCATTAACTTTCTTTTCCAATTCAAAAACTAGAATGCATCAAAACAAACCCAAAGGAGGCATGTTCAAACCAAACAAAAAGAGGTGGTTCTGCAGCCACGTAGATAACTCATTACAAGACATTGTGGATAGTGAAAATTTACACTAATACATGGAGAGATTGAACATATTCATGGAAGATAATATCCASCTATATATATAAATATAGATATATTTAATAATTTGGAGTCCCTAAGTAACAAAATTGTTGGGTGATATTCAAAGGAAATGTCATCACAGCCTTCCTCTGTTCTATGGACATGTACCTTTGACCGCTGCTGGAGAGAGGATATTAGACTGTTAGATGGACCTTTTATCTACACCAGCTTTKTTGTTCATATATTCTGGTTTTAGAGCTCTTATTTAAACATATTAGATAACATTATGCCTAACTCATATAAGAGGATTTATTTTATTTTATAATTTTCAAAATTCCTATTGAACACATGCACTACGCTGGTGGTTTTGCACTTCTCCTTGTAAAGCTAAAGTTGGTCAATGTTATAATACACAAGCACCGGACACTTATTTCCTTTCTTTCTAAAGTGCATGAGAGAAATCTATAGAAACTGATATGCCATTCACAGTTTCATAACTTTGTAGGTAAGCATTCTCAGGAGATATTTTTCAAAAGGTACCCTCCAGCTTGGCTACTAAATYATTAATTGTAGAGAGGACTGTGTTTTACTTGAACATTTCACATTTTGAATGATAGCCACACAGCTATTCCAGTAATCTCTATCATCAAAAAAAAAAACAGCAAAGAGATATGATCTATCTTTTCTAGTATTTACTGCACCAGATCAAAACAGTTTTGTAAGCTTTAAGTGAAAGATGGACTAAAATTTGTAAGTGTGATAGCTTTCTGAAATGGCATTGCTCATCCATTTTCCTTCTCTGTCTCTCTCTTTTGCACCTATGCTAAGAAGACAATATTTGCAAATCCTTGTACTTCTATCTATCCTGTAAAGTAGGAAGTTCACTCATTAAGAGACCAGACTTGTGATGTACTACAAATTTAGAATAGTACAATGAAAAACAGTCAAATCATAATTAACACTAAAAATGTGCATTAATATACACTAATGGATCGGGATCAAAAAGCRTTATCACTCTTTATTGATTTGTTTACCTGCAGACTGAACATGAAGCATTTTGTATGTTCATTGAGCTGACTGTTCCTGTTTTGATTTTCATTGTGTTACCTATACTAAYATTTTAGTGTTAGTATGTAGCCACAGCAATTTTAACAATGTACTATTCTGAAGCATAAAAACCTTTTAAATTTGTTTTCAAAGCTATATTTGGGGCTCCAAAAGCTCATTTGATTCCAAATAGGAGCAAAACAGCACTTTTTATAGGAGAAAATATGTTGAGAAGAAAAAGAAGGTAGCATACTACTTTAGAAGYGGGTCAAAATACATGCGTTATCTCTGCATGCCGAGTGACCAATGTGTGCTTTAAATCTAGTATTTTTAGTATTGTAGAAAGAAGTTGTGCAAAGAAAAAAGTGTTTCATCACCTTGACTACAAAGGCAAATGCATATATGTGTTTATGTTAGGAAACAGATGCAAAGAACTATGCATAATACACAAGTTGCATAGCATATATACATAGTAGTTCCCACTTAAACATCTTAGAACATGGCATACGCAAACTTATTTGTAAGTATAAATTATTCTACTTTTATTTTAAACAGAGACACACAAATATAACAAGATTAAAGCTGCATGTTGACTTCTGCAGAGTGCTAATGTCAAGAGTCTGTTCCTGAAATCACAGTTTAGTGGAAAAATAACTCTGAACTAAAGACTCTACTGTTGCTATTTGCTCCCTAGGACTTCTCTACACTATTGCTACACAATCCCTGGACTACTTTCCACTTTCCCCATTATTGGTCAGTAACCACTGATCAAAATTCCTATCTGAAACATCTCCCAAACATTCTTTGTGTTGAGTGATAAAAATAAGTTTCACATTTCAGTTTGATTTAGAATAAGTACTAAAAAAGGTAGAAAGTAACTGGTGTTTTAACTTGAGAAAAAAAGGACTCCCTTTACTATAAATTCATAGCTCCAAGGCTCTGTGGAGGCTCCAGAGTTTCACAGTTAAGGTACTACAGAAGCCAATCTTTATTTGAGAGATAAAAACATATGTTTATCTCACCTTCTAATCTTGTTCTCCTGGCTCCAGCAATACATCCTCTGCTGCCAAGCAATCTGAATGTACATCTGCCTCCAAGGTATATCTGCCTCCAAAACTGTAAGGAAAGTGGCCAGCTGTGATGACATATAAAGACTGAACCAAAAATACTTGGAGAAAGTGAGGAAGAAGCAATATCTCAATGACGCTTTTGCAACACATCATCTGTGAGGGGCCAACACAGAAAGTCTGGCTGCTAATCAGAGCTGGATACAAGCCATAAAGTTCAGCTACAAATGCAAACTTTCCTGAAGCCTGGGGACATTTGGCTTCATACATTCAGTAGATGGAAAAGGGCTAGCACTAAGTGTAATGGTGTTTTAGCTTGTATAAATTATGGAGATGTTCTTGTGTAGATGCTTTCTTCAGATTCATGTCCACTATTAATATTAATTGAGAATATTTGTGTGAAATATTTGAAGACTGAAGACTGTTAAGCTGTTTTTCACAAAACTTACTGGATATATTTTATAGGTTTGTTCTCAGTGATATATTTCGTTACTTTAAGGAGAAAATGAGTGGTCAGATGGAACTTCTGGATGTTGGGGGGGGCAGATTGTCCCTTCCCCATGAAGTTACTGAAGATGCCCTGGAAGAAGACTTGGGGCTCTTTATCTTGGCAAGCAGGTAAGAGACAGAGTCATAGCAAGGAATTATAAACCTGCAGCGCAGGTAGCAAAGCAACTGAGAAAAGGAGGGAGCAGTGAGCTGTGCCTTGGGTATGACACACACACACACACACACACACACAAAAAAAAAAAAAAAAAATCTCCTAAGGTCCAGGAGGGAATTATTGAATTTTCTGTAACTCAGACAACCAGCATATTAGCCAAAACCCCTAATATCAACAACCTTCCCTGCAAAGACAGAGTGGGGAGTGGGAGACTGAACTATAAACTCTTTTTGTTTCTATTGTGTGTTGTCTACTCCTTTTGAGTTTCCTCCACTTGAAAGTTAAAGTTGYTTGCTTGTATTTTAATGAAACTTAAGCTATTTTAGTTTAATAGATCATAAAACTCTGGACAACATGGGAGAGCATGCAGGCTGTCACAAGAGACATGGGACATAGAAGGTAAATTTTCTTCGTTCTCATCACAGGAAAATGAGGAAAACAGTGTTCATTTGCTTTCCTGAGCTGTGCACTTTGYTGTGGAAGAGTGTTTTTCTCTATTTTACATTAACACCAAACAATCTTCATTCAGTCCTCGTGGATGTGGTGAAGGAGAATGTTTATCCATCTTCTACTTTCATTGACATTCCTTGTAGGTGATTCATTTCCAATACACACTACCTGGGAAAAGTCTAAGTTTTAGGACAAGTTCAGGATCTCTCAATAGTCTCCAGTGGGAAAAAAATCTTTTGTTAAAAGAACCATCCAGGCACAACAAATTTTTCTCTCCTTTTTTTTTTTAATTTATTTTCTTTTTCTCTAATCTTTAATCCAAAGCTAGAGGGCTACACATGCAGCAGATGTGTTTGTCTGCACTATATAAATCCATGCTCCCAAGCCTAGACTGAGTATATGTCACCTTTATGTCTGGAAAATGCCAGGACCCACAGGAAAACTTGTTTCCAATTCTTTGCCATGTCACTGTCAGGCATCTGATCCCTGATACTCAAATATATTATTGCACATTCTGTCTCTTGGCTTTCTGTTCACTCAGACGCCTYACCATTTGGTTCAGTGTGAGCTACCACACTTCAGATACATAGCCGAATGGCTTGGTTGCAAAACTTAGGAGTGTTTTTCTCAGAAGTGCATGTGCTAGGATTATAAATATGTTGCAGTTAGGGAAATTGAATAAGAGAGAGTATTTGTGGTGGTCTCTGAAGCAAATTAACCCACAAATTAACCCACATCTAGAAAGTCCCTGTCATGTAATACTTACCTTTCACTGAGTGGTTTAAATTTTTTTGTTGAGTTTTGTGACCTTGAGAAAACTAGACTGTGTATAGCCAGGTGAACATGGCAGATGGAGAGTGGGAATTGTCACACTGGTTCTACAAGAGGATAGTTGACTGATACAGAATAGATTCCTCCAGATTTGGTTGTCCAAGGGAGAGCTGTGGTACTGTCTGTCTTACCTGGAGGAAAGGCAGGAATGTCAGTCAGGCTGGTGATTTTAACACACTGATGGGTGAGCAAGTCTCTGCAGGAAAGTCTGAATTACTTTGGTTTATGGATTAGGACAAGGTCCAGTAATCCAGCCACCTGAGACTGTGGTTTCATGATAAAGAATGCTCAGAATTATTGTTGGTTGAGGATATGCTCATACTCTTCTTTCTTCTAATATCCCGTTGCTCATATATGTCCGTACACTGTAGTAACTTTTCCCTCAAGTATACTGGCATAACTGTATGCGACCTCACTGTGAATCAAGTTAACTGGACTTTTAACTGATTTGATTTAAAAAAATACATCTGGAATTTTTGATGTAAAAAAAACAGCTTTACACAGTACTTTAAGCACGTCTGATGAATTCAGTGGCGTTTATATAATGTTCAGGTACTACAGGAGTATATAATACAAGATATATAGAAGAACAACAATAGGTCATTGTAGTCTTGATTAAATGAGGATGCTAAAACACTTTGACTGCTTCCATTTTCTGTTGATGGTTTCTGTTGGTGTCTGTCTGAATCTGAACGTCAGGTATAACTAAGAGGTACTGCATTAGGCAGGATATTTGTACCTTCTGTCTCATTCTTTGGAAAGCCTTGGAGAGCCCTTTAAACAGTTTAAAGTTAGTATTTGTAAGACCTTTTTAAGATGTTTTAGGTGGGATGAAAACCCTCTCCCTTTTATTTCCCTAATTCTCATTTTCAATCAAAGATTGGGCTGCAAGTAAACATAAGTCTCTGTATTCAAAGTCTGGCAGTTCTATAGAAGAATTTACCTTCTCAGTCTCTGTATTTAAAAGTATTCACTTTGTTTGTTTGTTCTTTTGTTTTGTTTTGTTTCCCAGAAAAGATTTAAATTCAGCYCTGGTGAGGCCACATCTTGAGCACTGTGTCCAGTTCTGGGCTCCTCAGTGCAAGAGACATGGAGCTACTGGAGAGAGTCCAGTGTAGGGCTACAAAGATGATCAGAGGGCTGGAGCATCTGCCCTAGGAGGAACGGCTGTGAGAGCTGTCCCTGTCCCTTCCAACCTTACTGATTCTATGATTCTAAATCATGTTTCTATTTTGTTTTGTTTTGTTTTKTTTTCTATTGGAAAAGTCACTGTGATTTCCTTTGACTCTAAGAGAGTTTCCATCTGTTGCTGAACAGTCTTCTCCAAAATGTACCTTGACTATATCTGTTCATCAGATTCCAGAGTACCTGCTCCTTCACTGAAATACCTCTCAGCATTTCCAGCTTTCAAATCTTCCTCTCTTCCAAAAGGGTAACAGCAGTATACAAAAGCAGATTTCTATCCAAGTTAAACAAAAATAAAGACCCCCTCCCACACACACTCTTCCACTTTTCAAAAGGGTAGCTCACATCTTGAACCAGTTTCCTTTGGTGGAAGTAGGGACTGTCATATTAGAGCCCACATACTATCTACATAGAAGCATCAAGCTAACTTTCATATGAAGTCACAGAACACCTTAGGATCTGAATGCAAGGAAGGAAATCTTCAGTCCTGGCACGAGCTCTCTGCATTGTTTATCTGTCTCCCATGAATCAATATCAAGATTTAGAGCATTGATTCAACCCTTCCTGAATCTGTTTTCTAGTGTCATCAGTCACAATATCTTTATTGGGTGTACTCTTGGCATCTGAAAGAGAATAGCTTTCCTCAAACCCTGTAGTATCTATTCCTCCTCTGCTAAAGGGGTATTCCTATTTACCTTCTGTTTCTGCAGGTAGCAGCTTACCTTCAGATTCATTCCTGCTTCATGAGTACATGACCCTTACAATTCACTTTATCGTAACAAGCACAAGAAACACAGAAAAGGCTTCTACTTCTTGGTGGCACCCTGCATAATTATTCCCTCTCTGTTTCTGCAGTCTTCAGTTCTGTTCTCAAAGACATTAGTTGTRCCAGGAAGCTCATCTCCTCTGTTCTATTTCAGATCTAGGCCACCCTGTCCAGAGGAATGGAAGTGGGCTCAGCATCCTTCCAACTGTCCTGTTAAGAAGCTGCCCAGTTACTTTGGGGAGAAAGACATCAGCCCCTAGTAGGCTTCATATGTGTATGTTAGTCATTGCCAGATGAAACTCTTACACCATCTGTTCTTCTTTCTTATTACTGCAAATCTTTTTAAGGCCCTTCCTCAGGATGACACAGGCAATGAAGATACTTAAAAATACACAAATTATGGTATAGCATACTGAGCATGGATGTGATAGATCAAATTCAAATTCAGTGAATAGTTGATATGACACTTCTGAGGCATCTTTTTCTGGCCTATTTTAGATGCCTACTTTAGAATTAGATCAATTGCACCCCAAGATGCCCTCTATGAAGGCATTCCTCCTCTTGGAGCTCCATGCAGATGTCCTGTTGGATTGGTCAAGTTTGGGTCACAGTCTCAAAAGATGAGAAGAGAAGGGTCAGCCCCTTCCATATATTGGAAGATCATATGTTCTGCAGTCAGAGAAGTTAGACAAAAAAAGATATTACAGACCTAATCAGGCAAAAACTTACACATACGGTTATTTTTATGCACCTAGTAGGCTATCTGAACAGCATGGATTGCTCTACAGAGAGTCAAGCCAAGGCACAAGTCTTTGTAGGAAGAAGAGGTGAGTCTCACACAGTCACATACACGTAGACACAGAAAATGTGTATATATATATATATATATATATATGCATGCATACATATACATAGAAGAGGATAAATCTCCCACTTTCAAGTTTTATATGTTATAAGCATAATATTTTATTTTCTTTTCATCTTCACTCAAAGCTATAAGCAGCTTAGATCATATATTATAATTATTATAACACCTAGAAATAGGTCCAGTATATAACAAATCGCACGCAGGTAACAGCTTCCTCACTATCACACAGTGATTCAACACTGAACGAGGACAGATGGTGCTTCTGCTGACACTGTATTCTAGGAGTCTTTATCTCCTCATGGACATGGAGGCTGCAGTGATTCTGGCTAAATCAAAATACCATCATGGCCTCATTTCCCCCCATTCCTCAACTTCCCTGCCTTGATTGGTGTCACACACTTCTGGGRTTGTGTTAGCTGATCTTCCTCATATTACACAAACTTTTCTTTAGACGACCTGGGCCTTGGGATACTCCAGAGTGAGAATTAGGTCAAAAGARGAGATTTATATGAAGATATAATGTTGCACCTGATGATAGTCATAAATTTGGTAACAATTTCCTTTAAATTTTGATACTAATTCCTAACTGATCAGAAGGATGTTCCTATTTTAGCAGTATTACTCAACACCCACTAATTTTAGACAAACAAGTCACTGTTTTCAGCTAGCTTGATCCTGAATTCACGTAGCAATTAATTACTTTAATATGCTTCATGTTGCTAATTTGAAAAGCACATAAGGAAGAAGTCTGTGCAGTATAGATATGACAATTAGTGAAACAATCCTTTTTTAAAAAAATTGTTTGGGTAGTACAAATCTTGTGAGGAACTTTGTCTCCTTGCACTAAAGAAGAGTAAATGAGACGGTTGTTCTCATGCCAACTRTTTTTGGTGCCAGAGGTAACTATAGAAATATGTTGTCTCTGGGGGTTCAAGTGTATTTAATAATCCTCCTCCTCCCATCTCTGTTTTCCATTATTGGTCCCTCTTCCCTCTTCCTTGTTATCGTCTACTAAACAGGCAAGTGTGCAGACACAATATATAAAACTTAAAAAACAACAAGTCCATAAGGAACTGGTTGTCTGCCTGAGAGAAAAAAAATTGAAAGAGGCAAAAAAAACTCCAAGAAAGAGCAACTTTKACTCAAATTGTGTCATGCTGAGGTGCAGTATAAGGCTACATTGCACATCCCATTAAGTTCTGACTTCAGTTAAAATTGTAATGTATTTCCACATATTTGTGTTCGATTCCTCTCACCACATGTGTTTTAGAAGTGGTGAGATAAAAAAAAAAAAAAAAAAAGCCCAGAAGATTTCAAAAAGGAGAAAAAAAAAAGTCTGACCAGTGGAACTTGCCTTCTTCAAGAAATTTTTTTTTAAAAAAAATCTTTTTTCCCTATAGAAATACATCAATTATTGGCCAACCTCAGGATCTAACACCAGACTGAATATATACTGAATTTTTATGATATCTTTTACTTTGCCATATCTCAATCTAGTACAAGACAGTCTGGTTTTGATCTTGGAGCTTTATGTTACTAAGAGAATATAAAATATGCATAATTTAAAAAATGCAGCCATACCAAAATGACGCACAGTGTGGAAAGCACAGAAAGAGCAATCCTCTTTAATGGACATTAGTTGTGCTAGTCAATACAGTAATAGCAGGAGCTATAGAACAGACTTTCAGGTCCTGACTCCTTTCCACCAAAGCTACTTAGTATATTTTAGGAAAGGTAAAGGTGTTTAAGGTATGATTGCAGGTGTGAATGCAATTGTGTGATATCATTCAAAGCACTCAGACCAAGACCCTGTTGAGTTTACACCAGACTCCAGAGGTCTAAGGGCCTGGAAGAACGACTGTAATGTAACAGGTGACTGTGTATCAGCTGAGCTGTGATAATTTTCTGTGYGAGTGCTTCTGAGACAGGCAAATATTAGGCAATTTGATTTAGGTTGGCCCGCTCTGCAAGCTTCTCAGATGCTATTTTCACTGATGTTAGAGCAATGCTATAGTACTTGACTATTTACTTAGGACTTGTGTTTGGCCAATAATGAGATGAYTGATAATATTCAGCCAATAATAGGGCAGTCATTCCATCAAAGACTTGTAACTTTAGCACTCTAAAATATAAATATCTATATCTATGTCTACATTAGTCATCTAGATTCTCTTTCCAAAGTTCTAAAGTAAACATCTAAAATAGACCAGACAAGCAGCCTCAGAACTGCTTTATTAGAACTGTTTTATTGAATTTTAGTGGGTTTGAACAAGATTTATCATTTCCATGCTCAATGTGTGGCCTAGAAATTGCCTAAATTTAAATTTAAAAAGCTCTGTGTATTTTGGATCACATAAGCAGTTTGGTAGACCAACATCCAGAGAAGCATGAATGATGGAGTTAAATACGTCATGTGTATTTCTTATCCAGATTGTTCTACCTCAGTGTTACGTGGCAAAAAAATGCATTAATGCAATGTGCCACTGCTTGCAGAAGTAAACAAGACATTTGCCAGGATAGAGTCTGAATGTCTAACCAGATGTGGGTATGTGATGCAAATTATATTTATCATCAAGATCTCCTCCTTTATCAAAATAATTTCATGATTTAAAATATGAGATAGTGGAATTTTAAGATAAACATGTATTATCTCACTGTTAACAAGTTATTCCATCAGCAAAAATTTGCTATTGRTCAATAGCAAAATACAACATGAAGTCTTGTAATCCACTCCCATGGTCAAAGACAGGTTAAGGTAGATAAATATATGTAAACAATATTTGAMAAATGTTTATCTAGCCCAGTCTTACAACCTCTAATAAGGGAGATTTCACAGTCTTCCTAAAAAAACTATTCCAGCACTTAACTATCCCTACAGTAAAATCCTCTTCCTAATAGATAATGTAACTCGTTTGCTGAAATTGAATCCCATTACTTCTTGTTCTATCCTCAACGGACATGAGAAGAGTATATGCCTTTCCATTTAGCAGTACTCTTTTATATATTAAATATATGAGGCATATCACGTCTGCCCAAAACATTCTCTTCATAGCTGTTATCTTAGAAAACTAGTCATAAAGTAACACAAGTGTTATATACATCTGCATATGTTGCAGTGGAATCAAAGAAATTTTGTGCTCTTTGAGAGCTGTGAATTCTACAAGTCATTTACATATGGTCACCTTGATTATTAGCCCCTTGAATCCTGTTCCCATAAAGGCACCTCTCAATATGCGATCCATTAGGATTCAGGCTGACAGCACACGAATCGGCCCAAGTAGATGAATATTTTGTATGGTGGGGCTTTAAAGAGCTATATCTAGTGATGTTCTTTCCGTAGGAATGACTTACGAAAACTTCACTTCAGAGCTGCTATAAAACATCATTCAATATTTTTGGCATCATCTTAGCCTTACATTGCAATAAAGTACCAAGGAAAACATAGCCCTTTTTAAACCACTCTGATACAAATTAATTAGAGCCACTTCTCATTTCAGCTATGCCACTACAAGAATATTGATACTAATGAGTGAGCAAGAACAAGCAGAATTATACCCAGGTTATATTTTTGCTATGATTGTAGTTCATGGTGCAAGTCAGATGATCAAAATTTCAAGGATAACTTTATCAGCTGGGTGCAGTAAAGTATATTGTATATAAAGTCATGGCCTTAACTGAGAGGAATTCAGAAAGAATGCTCACCTGTTGTGAATTATGGTCTCTTCTTCCTCCTTTACCAGCATAGTTTAGATGGAAAGAGTTAGGCAATTGTTTCTGGTGTGTTCTGGATAATGTGTTTAAGTGTTAACATCTGTAAAGATAAAAAAAGAAGTATAACACCATTTCTTATCCTATATATTAGATCTCCAAGTCTGTATAACAAATGTGAGGCCAGCATTTTATTCCCTGGATAGTTTACAGTTCATTAGCAGCAGCATTCACAGTCATCTAACAGTTGGCCAGAACACTGAGCTAAACTAGAAGATAATGAGGTTAGAAAGTATCTTAGAGGAGTAGAAGAACTGTAGAGTATCTTCAGATCGTATATAGAGAAATTCCAAATGGTTTATAGGTCTTGGTTTGGAACATCTCTGTGATGTCCCTGTGGCACAACAGAAGAAAATCTATTCTAAAACATTCAATAGTAAAAAGCAGGGAGTAGGGAGCCATTGTGCTTCAAAGAATGGAAAAATTGTTATGTACCTGGCAGAAAACAGGCTTATTTAAGGTGCTGTAGGTGGCAGTAGTGTGAACCAAGGCCAGGAGACAATCTTTTGACCAGCCACATCCAAAAGGCCAAGCTCATTGTTTCCTTGCTACACAGCATTTACGACAGAGAAGCTCTGATCTTTTCCCAGGTCTCTTGCTTCAGAATCCCAATGGAAATTAGATCCAAAGTTTTGGGTGCAGGGGATATGAACTGTTTTACAAGAGATAAAGCAGATAGAGAAAACGATGTCACCAAACATTCATATGTATTTCCTGAGTTTTATGTACCCATAACTCTTTGGTATAGCTTAACAAAATTCTCACATGGATTTGGACAGAAACAGTATACTGCCCACAGTCTTGGATCCGCACAGGCAGACTTTTCCAAAGAGTCGAGTCTTTCAAATAAACATTCTTTCTTCATTGAGTGTTTGTCCATACAGGATCCTTCTTCTGGAAAACTTGTTGAAAGTAATCACCCCAACAGAGGCAAGAATTTCTACTTCAGTGACCCTAGAAAAATTGCAAGTTTAGGGGGAAAAAATAAAGGGAGGGAAAAAAAGAAAGATAACTGCATGCTTGAGGTAAGCCTATCAATCTCTTACCCCTGTGGATATCTGCCACCTCCCCTATCAAATCAAAAACAAGATTTTTTTTTTCGATGAGAGACAGTGAAAAATTATTTAATTGGTGGAGAGGAGTGAAAAGAAGAACARGAAGGGAAAAATGCTGATTGGAATTCCATTAAAGATCTCAGTATAGGAAAAGCTTCTGAATATAAGATATAACTATGACTCTGAGAGATTAATGGGATATTAGCAAACTGATTTTCACTTAAATCAAACATCAGTCTCTTCACTTTCTTTTCTAATCACGTTTGAACATTGAAGAAAATATAATATCTCTGAGACATTCTTTTATTTCTTATTTTAACAGATCAAAATCATTCAGGGAATTACTCATTCGTCTATAAGAATGGGAAAACACAGACCATCCTTTTCTTCAGATTGTCCAAGGAATGCTGGATAGATGGTTAACGATTAACACGTACATCCTCCTTCAGATGTCATAGCCATGCCTTGGGGAACCTTGAATAATAAATATTTCTGGAACAATGACTGGTAGGTACTCGGTGCAGACTTTTACCTAACATTATACTCTGAATTCAGTGATGATCGGGAGCATGCTTCAGGAACACCATTTTAGCCTGCTAGAAATGAGACTTTCTACCCACACAATTAATCTGAGAATGCCTAAATTGTCACAAATGAGACCAGATAACCACTTAAAGGACTCCAGAGGACTAAAAATACAGCCCTGAGTCTATTCACAGGCTTCCTACCTGGGAGCCTAACAAGCAGCTCCTAGCTCTTACTGTCTTATTCATTAACAGACTCAAAGTACTTTACAAGATTTCTGCTATCTTCATTTTACAAATGTGGAGCACAAAATTAGTGACTAACTCAGGCAACAGAGCCAGAAATAGGGGCTAGATTTTCCTCTAAGCTCCACTATTCCCTTGCCCAGATGAGGATGACTCCATATACCAGTTTATTGTTCCTGCCTGTCTTTTCAGTGGGAATTTACTTCACAGATCTGGAGTTATCAGATTTATCCAGGTGTGGAATGCTCAATCACACCTGCTGCATTTCCTTTCAATAGATATACATGGACATATTAGGCACTGAGGAGACTATACCCCAAATTAGTTCAAGTACAACCTGAAACAAGTATATTTGATTCTGTGGRTCTCATCTAAACATCATATATCTCCATTTAAACTGACATTTATGTGGTCTGATGTTTTCTTTCTCTTTAAAATAATATTCATTATAGGAAACTAAACAGATAGGTCATACATATTAATATAGAAACACATTTATCAACCATTTAAAAATCTAATTAGTTCTTTTTGTTTTGTATTGTTCTATTTCAAGGCATACAGAAATGAGAGCATAAAAGGCATACAGAAAGCTCTATACAAATGTGCTGAGAATAACCGGGTACTCTCTGGGAAACCTTACAAATCATCTCTGTTCTTCTGTATGCCTTAAAACATAAGATCCTCTGAATATGAAGTCACATATATGAGCTATCCTAATGTGTTTTCCTTCCACAATAGTAATTACTTGTAGGGTAGCTTCATCAGTGCAGTGATACKCATTATGATGATGTGGGTTGACTTCAGTCCACTAAATTTGATTTCCAACTTAAGCATGATAGACCACATTGAAAATACAGGATCCAATTTCTATTAATAGAAAACTATGTCAATCCTAATTAGAACTGAAGTTGTGTGTGTTTTTTTTGTTGTTTTTTTTTTAATCTTTTTAAGAACACTTCCAGAAGGAAAACACCCCTATTCTTCAATCTTTTTATGGCGCTTTTTGCTTCATCAAAATGATGCAATACAAGAAAAATAAAACTTTTTTAGGGTAATACTGTTCTTTGTTCTTTTCCTTTGGAAACCCCAAAATTTACGTAACTTAAAAACCAAAAGACTTGATTGTGTTGCTTTATTTTAAGATATATACCTTTCTAATTACCTCTACTTATAACTTACCCTGAAGAGGAGAATGTGCTTATTTTCTCACAGAGTGTGTTTTTAAAGCAGTAAAAGTCAGTATAATCAATATCCATTTTTTGAATGATTGTGTTCAAATTAGACTCTTCCACAGACTACCACTGTGTTTAAGGAAACATGTTCTTCTTTTTCATCTGTTACAGTCTCTATTTTCTGAAATCTTATGAAACCTCTACGAGAATGATGTGTTATCTAACTCCTCCCTGAAGATGATCTGATAATAATTATTTTAACAGCGTTTTGCTTCCTGTTGCTTCTGTAGGATGCATGTTTGCTTGTTTTTATTCTATTTCTTCCTTTTTGCTTTAGAAATTTGAAAGTTCTGAACCTTTCTCATTCTGTAAGGCAACAGCCAGAGAAATAATAACCTCTTTCAGCTATTGAACCTTACCCCAAAGGACAGGAATGCCACATCTTTAGTAGAGACATCCTTCATCCCAAATATTGTCATTTATATAGTTTTATATAGGCCATGAACATACTCTGATGAGTTTGTACCCTCACAAAGTCCAGCTGAGGTCACTGAGAGCCTCCTTTAGTGCAAGAGTCARTTCAGACCTTTTGGGCAGCAAATCATTACATCATTAAAATATTCTAAGGATAAATTGAACAGAAAGTTTTGCAGTTTGATTTGAAAAAAATGTGAACTCTTACATGTTTTTCAATTTAACCCTGCTTGCCCAAAAGCACTGCTTGATCAAATGATTTAAGGCCATATAGATGGAGTCATACTGAGGGGTTTTTAGAAAGGGGAACAGAAAGGGTAAAGTTGTGAGCACAATAGTGTGGATTCCCCATTCATTTGGTTCTGGATAAATACTGAATGTACTGCTTTTTTGCAAATTTTCTTCGGGTCACTAGAGTGACTTTCAGCAGCCTTGCTTGCTGGCTGAACCGATCTGTTTTACATCACTTTTAGACAGTGCTATTCCACTAATGCATTAGACAAAAGAATTGCCACAGAACAGGGGGTCATAACAAATGGCTTTTGAAACATGTCCAGCTAAATACAAAAATAAAGAGATATTTAAAACAGCACTAAATAAAATGGAAACATTTTAAAATAATCCCCCAAAAACTAATTGCAACCATTTGTTTCATGGGATTAAATCCTTGTAGAACATTTTATCCGACTATTTGGACTAGGACGTGAACTTTACAAATTACTACTTTTTTGTTTTATTTGGCACCAGCTGTGTGCATGCTTCTGAAACATCACCAGTCATGCTGAGCATTTAGTAGGAATGTTGCAATGGCAATTTAGATGTTAAAGGGCATTGTGATTTTTAAGGGCTTGTTATCATGGCCAGCTGTAGCTAACAGCTTGTAAGAGATCAGGAAGAGGTATGTGATTTTCCAAGTAACAAGAGCAGCCTGTGTTTACCACAATTTCTTCTCTGCCACAGAATGTGAGGTGCTGGATGTGAAAATAGATGTTTTCCCAGGAACAGTGTTAATAAATGTTGCTATAACTATGTTATCTGTATTTTAATCTCCCAGTTTCAGCATGTCTAAAAAGCATCAAATATAATGTTGATGCCCTTTCCAGAATGTAATTTAGTATCAATTAAAGTCAKTATATTGAGAGTTCTGGAAAAGGAAGACTCTTTTGTATCTATTTTGTGCCTTCAAAACAGAGATCAATTGTTAAAACATCCTACCCTCTTTTTTCTATTTAATTCTTCCTGACCTGGGCCAGGGTTATGCTTCAGGATATAAAATAGCTATTAATTACTTGATCAGAGGAGGAGATATTCCATAGAAGATGGTTGTCCCACAGCTCCCTGTGGCAGGATATTCTGTTGCTTCCTCTGATGCCAGCTTCTGCTGAAAAAAGTAGACTAGCCTAACAAACTACAAGGTCACTTAAGATAAATGAGTATTGATTGACGGCACCTAGGAGAATRTGTTAACAATCTATTATTTGTACACGAAGTCATCATTTTCCTGATTACTTGGAAGACTTGAAAAGAAATATGCTTATCGTTCTTTTGAATGTAGAGAAAATTAAATTAAGATATAGACTACTCTCTGAAATTCATCTTTTGCTGGGCTTCTAGGTTAGAAATAGATTTTTACAATGCTCAGTAAATATCTCATCAGATTTGTCTTGTTATTTTCTTAGCTTGTGCAATGGCTTTTTAAAGATTGATGAGGTAGACATTCTGTGTTGTAAATATTTGCACAGTTGCATGCAAGATAAAAGCAAGAGTAAGCAGACAAAACATATATCAATGACTTGGATGTATCAAGACCTCAGGAAAAGGTTGGACCCATCAAYACAACACAATTAACTTCTACGTCCTGTGTTTATGATACACAGCTAAAGACAAGCTGATAATTCTAGTGCAAGGAAATCCTGTAATGTTTGTTGTAGGTCCTTAGATATAAGGTTATACTACAGTTTTCACATTCCGGGAGAGGTGGTGAGCCTTGCTGGACTGCTGGTAGGTTAATTGCACAGTGCAGGCAAAATTACCAGACAAGTAACTGAACTTCAGGGATAAAGATATATGCTATCCTTTACTAAGAACTCTTTTTTTTTTTTCCTTCCACATTGCATTGCATTGCATTAGGTAGCAGTCTGATGTATTGTCTTTGCAATGGGCAGAAAACAGGAAAGAAATGTGAGTAGGAGTGCAGAGTAACAAACCTTACCTTCTCATATATAATTATAATTCTAATAAAATCCAACATATGCTGAATGAAATCCAGAGTTACTAGTAGGCTTTAGTTCAGCTAAAGCTCCTCACTGACCACTGTGGTGGTTGCAAAAACTTGACTACAACTTGACGAAAAGTTGACTAAAAACTCCATTTTTTAATCTGCAGCTACCAAACCATTTCACCATAGGTGGCCACTTTGGCTCCCCTAGACTTATCAGGTGCTTTTGAAGCAAGAAACTCCATTATGAGAAGCTCTGAGATAAACTGCTCATCTGGTTTCATCCTTCATTTTAGTGGCTGACTTAACTAATTCAGGACCCTTTGGGTTAGCATGAGCCATTATGTAATTTTAAGGTGAGCATGTTAAATACTATCCATAAGAACAAGTTCAGTCTTCCTTTGAAGTTTGTTTCATTTTGACTATTTCAGCACCATCTAGCCATGAGTTGTATAGTCTGATAGCAGTCTGTGTGACAAAATCATTCCCTTTATTGGTTTTGATCTTGCCTCCTTTAATTTACTGAAAATAAAAAATTGAGAAGTAATTAGTAGAATAAAAATATTCCCAGGACATCTTGCTCTATTTATTCATCTTCCTGAGGGTGGAAATTTCAATTTTTGTGGTTTACCTGTCCTCCAGAAGGCATACAGCCACCACATGGCCAGGCAACGAGAACTTTACCTGAACAAAGAAGCCAGGCCCTAACCGTCTATTTTCTTTAAYCTTCTGCAAGAAACTGAAGTGCAACCACTACTTTTTAGATAGGTACACAATGATAGTTATGTGGATTGTGTGGACTAAGACATCCCGTGAAGAAAATCTGTATAAAAAGAGCACGAATGCAGTGCATATTAAGGCAGACAACTTCCTGTTGGGAGTGTGGTTCCAGTGCCGTTTGACTATTTAGATCCAGGGTTGTTTRTCAGGCCATAAGGGCACCCTCCAGCCTCCCCACATCGCCCAGCCCCATCTCTGCCCAGCACAGAGGCATCAGTTGCTGCCTCAAGGCACTGCAATGGTGCCAGCACCAACACGGTCYTTCTCCTGTCCAAAACCTATCAGCTGCAACACGGAGGGCACACAGTGCTCCTGCTGTAGTCCTCCTCTCACCCTGAGCTATGCAYGCTCCAACAGTTGCAAGGAGCCCAGTCACCAGTGATGTTTAGCTCAAGAAATCTGAGACTCCACTCTTGCTTTGCCACGTGATTTGTCAGCTACAGATTTGGGCTGGGATTCAGTCTTGGATTAGTATAAATGTTCTTATTGAATGTCTACAGATGTATTAGAAATCTCAGTTCCCACTACAGTCACTGAAGACCTAGCTAACATTGTGCATGGAGATGTGGGAGTGATTCAGGTGACCAGCAGTGGGATTCAGRTGCCCAAGCAGAAGGGACATACTGAGATTTTAGAGGCCTTTGTGTATCCTGCCTGTCCCATCTTCAGAAGTTACATATGTCCCATAGACCTTATGTCTCCGGCTTGCCTGTCCCAAACTAGGACATTTCAAAGGGCAGTGGAGGCCTATCTGTCAGCAGCTGAATTGTAGAGGCCAGTATCCTAAGGTCCRCTACAGGGTGAACTGAGGCTCTCTCCAGGTTGCATTGCCTGTATTGCCTAGCTTGCTTTTGACTATAATTGGGAGCTTAGATTTCTAGTGCATCTCCATATAGACACTTATTTTTTAGTGTCTTTGTATACCTTTAGATATTTTAACTTTGGTCTGAACCCCACCCTTGACTTTGTGATTTTCTTACGTATATAATGGAATTAATCCCACACATGCTTTCTCTGTTTGCTTTTACCACAGAGATGCACTCTACTACTAGTCTGCATGTACTTTGCAACTTCCCAGGTGCTGTATCTCTGTTTCTTCTGGGGTAGCTGTGTAATTAGCACTTCAGTTGTTCTGCTAATCATTTGAGGAAAGTGAAAATGTGGGTGCCATTGCAAATGATATATGGAAGATATGAAGTTGCTGAGACATGAGGCTTTCCTTCTCTCCCTTCACACTGAGCAATTAAGCTAGAAGGAGAAATCCCTTCCCTCTACCTTTCTCCAGTGCCAGGAATGACTATTCTGTACAACAATAAACATGCAAATACTCTTCACTGTGGGCAGAGGACAACAGAAATTGTCTCCCGCTGGGAGGCCAGAAGGCATTGCATCAGTGAATAGTGATAAGCTGTAGTAAATCCACTGCACTATACTACAGAAAATATTTAAGTATTTTCAAAATTAGATTCTTTTGCCATCCCTAAAACCCTGTTTGATGAAGCAGCTACTTATTACAGTTGATAAAATCTGAGAAGAACCTTATTCAGCAGAGTTAAAGTCACCTTGATTTGCAACTGCTTTAAGTGAAAGCAGAAACTACAAGGAATCTAACAGGTTTCATGATTTGAAGGCATTATTGTCAAATCTCATGTAACTTGTGACCCTATGCCAGAAATCTGAATGTGTAGAAGCCCTGCATTCTGAACTGCTCTGTTATTTGAGACTGTTGTGAAATATGTACTTAGAATCACAATTAAATATATACAGTCCCTTCTCTCTTGGTAACTACTAAAAGACAGACTACTTGTTCTGAACTAGCAGAAACAAATTGCCCACTTTTCAACAAAAACTGAACAAAATAAACCTGACTTTGACTCAGACATTTTGGAAACCTTATTCTGCCCATTTAGGTAGGGAACCAGGCTTAAAATCAATTTACATAAATGTCTGCAAATATGCTAGTCATCCTGCATTTGCTCTGGTTTAACTGGCTTCTAGTAACACAGAAGTTTCTTATATTTGAAGATACATGATAACTGCAAATCAGTTACCCATGTCTGTGATAATGTGGCTATTCCCTATGTCCTTTTTCATATAAATGTTCTTTAACCTCCTGCTGTTACAACTCCTTCCATTTGTGATTGTTTTATGTTGATGTGCTTTCTCCAGAGGGCCCAAACTGTATCATTTGTGCTCTGCACCAAATGAGCAAACTAAAATATTATGGATGCCCATTTGATATGGAGTAGAGATGAAGACATGGAACAGAAGATGTCCATGTTGTGGGAACTCATTCTTTCAGATATTTTAGGGAGAATTGCTTGAAATGCTTTCTGATGGAAGATCCTTGAACATTTCATGAGGGTCATTTAGCATTTTGCATGTAAGATCTGGTAATCTTTATAAACCCAGGATTACAAATTTTAGCAGAGGCTTGATTTCTTGGTTTCACTCAGTTGGACCTAGATAGTAAATACTTCATAATCTTTGTGAGAGTCTGAAACCAGACTCCACAGAAATTTAATCAGATCATTTTTGCAATATCCATTTATGTTTTCTTAATTTTATGACAATGTCCTAGCAGAAATTTCATTCTCCTTTGTAATATGTGTGTGATTTTTCTTTATAGGAACAAGGACAAATTTATAAATAAAGTCACAATGTACCCTAGATAAAAGTTCAGGAAATGGAAACTGGTTTTGGTGCCTACTGTGTTAACAGGGTGATTAATTTACTGTAGTGATTCAGTGTGATTTTTTGTGATTTTTTACTTTATATTTATCCAGTTCTTTATTTGTGTCTTAGATAATTCTTTTTTTTCATTTAAATTGAGTTCAGTCTTTGGTTTTAATTCCTCAGGAGCTCAACTACTCCACCAAAGTTAGAACGAGTTTCTCCACTGACATCAATGGAAATTGGTTTGGGTCTCTCCTACTTCTTGAAAATATCTTGAGAATCCTCCTCTGATACTGGCAGAATATCTGTTTTTCTGTGATCAAATGACATACAGTTAATGTCTACCTAACTCTGTGTAAGTGAGGAAAGGAATGGCTACAACCTGCAAGTTTCCTTTGCTGGGGTTCCATTGACAGCACTGTACACAAAGAATTTTACTCTCAACTTTGAAACTCATTGCCAGCTGACAGATATTAAAATCATTGCTGGTTGGAGCTTTTTTCTTTTGTTTTGTTTTCTTTTTTCCTCAGAAACTTCTCAAGCCTGACAAATGTTAATGCAAAACCTACGGCATCAGCATGACCTGGCATCTACCCAACCTGTGCACCTGCACAATTACAGCCAAGCTTTCCTGAACACTTCTTCCCTAACAGCTTGTTTTGTTTGGGGTTTGCTGATGTTTTGTGCTGCTTTCCCCACCTCTTTCTCTTTTTAAACACCAAGCGGTTATGGCAGGCATAATTTTTCAAATGTTGTTTTGGAACATTTCTTGGAGCTGATCGTATAYGCCCCTTGAGAAGGTTTTTCAAGACTGGCCCACACCTGAAGCCAGAGTCGACGAGTTCCAGTAAAGATACCACCGAAGATCCGCAGCCACCTGGCTCGCCCGAAGGGCAGCAGGAGAGGCTGCCCAAGGAGTGCAGAGTGAGCAGCTGCTTTCTGCTCGGGCCACTCTGACAGTTCCCACCGTACCTATAAAAGAAGAGCTATCAATCACTGAACGAGATCAGCCAGCATTTTAGTATTTTCCCTCCCCTTCCTCACTCTCCTTCTTTCCCCGCTGCAAATGGCCCTGGGTGTTCTGCACCAATACACAGTCAGGTGTGTTTACACACAAGTCATTTGCATGAATACTTGTGACCTGTCAAGACAAAGAAAATGAATGCCAGCTCATTATCAGAAAGGAGGGGGAAAAAAAACACAAAATTTTGAAGATGGAGACCAGGAACCAGATGMTAAGTTATGTAAATTGCCCAAGCTCCTCTGATTTAGGCTGAATTATATCAATCTGCATCAGCTCTAATGTCGTATAAAGTGAAGCATGTTCATATATTAGGTCTTTTTTCCCAAGCGAGGTGGACGTAGATCTGTTATGCCAAATAAAAATATTTGAATGTTTAAAATAAACCAGGAATAAACTGAATACCTCTTATTTACACTGATACAAATCTGGAATAATTCTTCAGAAAAATGCTGGAATTTGTACTGACAATTACATTCAGCGTCTACAGACTTRGATATGCTTGGTCAGTATCTAAGGGCTCTTTAATTTTTAACCTCTCCAATGAAAGCAATGGAAGAGCGCTTCCCAGAAACAGATGGCAAGTGGTGGACCACGATTTGACCTTTCATCTAAAGGCTGAAAAGTGTGTAATGAGACTGCATTACTAAACAGTAATTACTAAATCCAGGAGTGCCTATTTTCAGACCAAAAGGAGACCCGTAACTCATTATGTAAAAGCTAAATCATGAATTTTATACTTAATTTCATTGAGTTTTCTTTATTCAGAGAAATGACAGAAGACAATGCCTGGTTTAGGATTTTAGCTGCACAGTTTATTAGATATGAACTGTTGTTTCAAGACTTCCTGGAGAAGGTTGCCTATATTTTGGTTGTTAAGCTACTTATTAAGGAAGAAAATTCTCCAAACCCAAACACCATGCATTCCTTTTTTTTGACCTATTTTCATCAATATATTGGCCTATAAATATTAAGATGAACTAATTTATTAGTCCATAAAATATATATGTTCTCCATGAGGGTATCATATTTTAAAAGAAAAAGAAAGAAAGAAGGAAGGAAGGAACAAAGGAACAAAGGAAAGAAAAAGAAAAAAAGAAAGGAAGGAAAGAAAGAAAAAGAACTTAGTGACTGCAAAAGTCTTAATCTTTGATCAACAGATATTCATTGCTTATTTCAAAAGGAAATAAGCAATGGGCAGCAAGGACTCCCAAGGCTAACTTTGTAAAATATATGATTTATTTAGTTACTTAAATTTCTCTTTCCTGGTTAACTTAGATATCCTTATTTATACCTTTGAACTCTTACTTACAGACTTTCAWTTTAAAGATATTTTGGATGAGAGACAGTTTTAGTCAATCTTATTTCTCTCAGCTTCTAGTTGCTAGTTCTTTTGGAAAATTATGTGTATCCTGTTAGGTAGGACTATCCTCTGCTGAGATTGATGTAGTGATCATAATCATACAGATTATGATCACTGCTATCTAGGCAACCACCAATCTCTAGAATAGCAAAAACAAACAAACAAACAAAAAAAAACTTCAGTTTTTGAGAATAGATATAAAAGAGGTGCTGAGTATCTCTCTCCCCCCCTTTTTTTAAGAGAAATGAGCACCTAATGACTTCACTTTCATTGCATTTTAGCCAGCAATTTTAGCCAATTTAACACTATAGCCATTTTTGTGTGATACTGCTTACATCCGTRCACAGCTAAATATGAACAGTGATTGTCTGCTAAAGAAGAGCTCCTAAAATGCAGATAATGTGTTTCCCTGAACTAATCAGATTTTCCTGTGCAAGTGAGTGAAGTTGGCAAATTTACTCACTATGTTGCTTAATTGGGAAATCTGACTTCCATTAGTGAAAATTCTAACTCTAACTATTCATATTGACCAGGTATTAGGAAAGAGAATATCCATTTTTAAAAACCTGTCAAATTCTAAATCATTGTCTTCTCACTTCATGTTTGATTTATACCTTACTACAGTCTTGCWTTGTCTTGTATTCCTAGTTTTTGGAGCTTTCCTTTTATGGCTTGATGACTTGTCACTAATTTATCTTTTCTTGCTTAATCAATTTCCTTCCCTTCTCTTTTTTTCCCTTCCCTTCTCGCTTGCTGTAGCAAAGCAGAATGTTCATCACTGTGTTCCTTTAGTAGATCTACTTTCAAAGGAYCCTCCTTGGTAAAACTTTATTTAGAAGTGGTAGAATTTAGACCATCTTACTTCCCCAAATCCTCAGTAAAAATTGCCATGACAGCAACAAAATATTTAATCATTGCAGAAAATGTAAACTGACCTATCTAACTTACATTGTGCTTGTCCTACAGTGATTTAAATATGTGTCAACAGATAGAACWGGACAAATATGCCAGAAGGAGGTCCTGAATTAGCAAAGTGCTTAAGCTTTAAGCACTGACAATTCAAGCAAACAAGCAAAGATATAAGAGCTTTAGGACTTTGTGGAGTCAAAGTCTCCGTGGCTAAACTGGAACCCTAAGACCTGCATGCTTGAACATGAGAGATACCACAAAGYGTATAACTGTAGCTACACAAGTGGTAATTGCACATCTGCCTACAGAATTGGACAGAGAAATTTGCAGCGGAAAAAATACGAGATTGAACAAGTCAAGTTATGTTTTATTATTTAAGACTGCTGTTTTGGTATGCAAAACATTTCTTCTTTTCTTCTGTTTTTTTTTCCTTTAGTTTAGATCTAATGTAAATACCATTAGCTTCAATGGACTTTGAATTATGTCCTTGGAAAAGGGAAATATTTATCTTGTATATTCAGAAACAAGTGAATTCCCCTGTACTTGCACATATTTTTAACTTCCATGATAAATAATATTTTATGCCAGATCTTTTGCTCCTTTAACAAACTAAAGAAATATATTTTTGTATAGTTTAACCCCWAACAATAGTAGTATTTATTGAAGTAGGAGTCTTTGAGTTAATTCCAGATTTACCTGCAACACCTGTGAGCCTTGGGAATAATATGTCTTAGTTCTGAATTTCAAACAAAGCTCAAAAATGCAGATAGTTATTTTTTCAAATAGATTTTGAACAGAGATCTTTTGGGGAATCTTTTCCATTTAAACATCGATTTTATTTCTCCAAGCTAGAGTACTGGCTCCAGAGAAATCCAGAACTGCAAAGTATAGCTTCACATTTTTTTTCCTCCTACCTTCTCACACATAGATATATATACATATAAATAGTGGGGTGAGAAGACAATTTACAAAGATTACAAATATGAAAGTGCTAGGAAGCATATGCTAGTTAGACCTGTAATCATCGCAAGAGACCGTTTGTAGCTATACCTACCACTGCGGCTCACCCACAGGAAACAAGTTGCTTTGTGTATTTGCATTGTTTTGGATCAACTGAGCTTGAACAGTTACAGGTTCCTGAAGTTGCTTGTTCTTCACAAAGTGGGTAGCAGACCCAGGGAAATCACTGACAAAAGACCTTATGTACGTTAAAGTTTTMCCTGGACTCAAGGGAAGATGAGCAAGTATGTAAAGGAAAGATGGAAAAAAAAAATCATCAGGAGCTATGAATAAGGTAGAAATCACATTTGGTTCAGGACATGCCATGAGCTGAAAATAGYTGGAATTTGGAAGAATGCATGGGGGAAGTGTCATACACTCTTGCCTTGTTCTTGTTTCTCACTAGACACTCTTTGCAGCTCTTGCTGAAAAGCAGAACCAGGGCTAGATGAACCCTGGCTTTCACCTCTGTGGCTATTTATATAACCTGTGGTCTTACATTAGGACATCTAAAGGTAATGCTTCTGGTCAGCTAAATAAGTCCCGAGCAGGTCCAGATTATAAAAGTTCACATTCAGCTCGTATGCATGAGATGAGAATGGGATGAACAACGTAAAGTTAAAAAAAAAAATCACCCCTTGATTTTTAAGCACCCAAAGTAGTGATTGCCCTGAAGCAGTGATTGTCTACATTCTCCCATGACGTTCTCTATGCCATTAGTTAGATATGTTTTTATACATTTTTTTCTCTTGCTGAATATTTTTAACTGTGATAGAATTCAGGAACACTACAGAACATATCACATAAAGTCACATGGTGAGAACTGTCACCTTTGTCTAGCTTCACTTTTTACCATCTTAGAAGTGATAACACTTTTAAAAGCTTTTTTGAAGAGAAGTACGCAGTCTGCTACAGGAATGATGCCATGTTTTGGCTACAAGCCAATGCTTAAAGCTTGCTTTTGCACTATTACATTAATGGATGCCATTTCTGGTCAGGGAAAAGAAAACACAACTTATTGCAAGTGAGTTCAGTGAGCTCATTCTCTCTGTTTTCGTTTTTGTTTCCTTTTTTTTAACTGAAGACAATCAATAACTAACAATTTATTATAAATAATGTTCAGGAAGAATTCCTTTCCTGTGTATTAAATACAGTGATGATTTTCATTCAGCAAGGGAAGTACCATAATAATTATTTTTAATGTATAAATGACTTTATAGTCCTTACCCAGAAAAAAAATTGCTGCTTTTTCTCCTCTAAGTACCAGCCATCACTCGCTCTCTAGTGAATGCTGTGAAAATCATTATTTACCTCCAGGGAGGTAAACCATAARGATACTTCCTTTCTTTCTTCTTTCTGAGAAAAAACTTATTACCTTTCAGAAAATCTTGATCTCAGTAAAAGACTAGTAAAATACCTCTGCAGCCAGTTTGCTTCTGCTATATTATTAATCAAATAAATCAAATAAAACAAAAACAAATACTAAGTACAAATCATAGATCATGCACCAACATAGTGGTGTCATAATCTGCTGCCTGGGTGTCCTGGCTTGCTACCCCAGGCTTCACATGGCGTTATCTCTGTAAAGATGAATTCTGTGAAGCTGGAAATGAAAGCACCTTTTCCATTCGTCTTTGGGCTTTCCAGAGAGACTAAGTTCAARTCTGAATCTGTATTATATATTTTTAATGGAAAGTCAATTACGCTCCACTGTAGAGTCCACCAGCTGTTTAAACTGCCCAGACTTACTGGTCATAAGGTTTATAGGAAACAAAGTCTTAATCAGAAAAATAATAGACTAAACAGCCATATTTCTTTCCAAAATCCATGATTAGCCTTTGTCTGATTAAATAATTGTTTTAACTCTCTAGGCAATATCTTTTCACTTTATTTATCCCAGAGTAAGACAATACTGATTAAAAATGACAATGATCTGTAAAATATAAAATTTACCTTACTGCRTTATGTCTGAAAGGAGTGTATCATACTGATCTAATGGGAAGGACTTTGGGTAAGGCTATATGTCTTACTGTTTTCTTAATATTGTTCTGCAAAAATGTTCAGTTTCAGAATATACATTATGAGCAAAACCATTTTATAATCTCTCTTTCTAAAAGGGTGTTACAGTGTTAAAAAGAACAGTACTCATTCTATTTATGTCACCAGTACCAAATGGTGATTTTTTTCCCTCTAATGGTGTTTGGGTCATGTACTGTTTGTTGAATAGACTACAAACTTTTACTTAAGACAGAAATTGCTACTCTTTGGCTTTACACTTCAGTGAGATCATATTTATTTTTAGCTTATCTTGGATAACTAAATTTAGAACCATTAATTTTTGCTTATAAACAGTTTAACTTGCAAAATCACCATGCTGTAAGATTTGTATTATTAACACTGAAAAGAGTTTTAGCAGTATTAGAGCTATAAATCACAACGTTCCTAAGTAGTCCAGAGCAATATGCTGGAATCTGGTTTTGGTCAGATACCTCAGCAGAGTGGGCTCTGCACAAAGTTAGGCAAGGTTATGGTATACTCTCTCTTTTCTCTTTGCCTTTAGTGCCCTTGGTATTTTAACGCTATATGCTGAAACATTTTGTATTATTGCTAAATTCCGTATGAGGATGGGATGTACTCCAGAAAAACACAAAATCACTATAAGAGAGCAGGCAGGTTTCCATGCATCTGTTTTTTGCTGTTACTTTTAATTTCAATATGATAGTGTTTTACTGAATTCTACTTACACAAGATTTTCAAAGGATTTCAGAAACTTTTCCAAATATCTACTCTTTTTAGTCCTTCCYAGGATCATTTACTGTTAGCTTTCTGTTGCAGTTGTCATGTGATTGGGCACAAGAGGAGTCATTGTATTTATGAATTCCTGAAAAGCATTTTTTTGAAGTGGAAAAACAGCTTGTTGAGGCTCTGTGCAGGTGAACAATGGTATTAGTGCCCCCTCTATTGTGCAGTGGCTGCTACCTGAAGATAAATGAGACAGCTTTGAGCCACTATTGAAAAGAGCACGATACAGTGTCCAACAAGAGCAATATTTCTATTTTCAAATTTCATTACAGGGAGTCAAAATGTTTTCAACAAAATTAAATTTTATTGAAGCATCTTGCTTGATTGAAGCTGAAAAGAGACTGACAGAAGAATGGTCTTGAAGTAGACTGGGAGATGGGAAGTTTTTGTGAGATACCTTCTTATATACTATAGATTGAGTTTGGGTGCTAAATGCAATGTCCTGATTTGCAGTAATTTGAGATGAGAAACTCTGTTCTGAATTAGGCAGAACAAAGATCTATTTTTGGTTTGGACTGAGTACCACACACTGGACATGAATCTCAAAGAATGTGAAAGCTTCCTGCATACTTATGTAAGCAAGTCCAGTGGAGGGCTACTAAGAGGATGAGGTGACTGGAGCATCTCCCATAAGAGGAACGGCTGCGAGAGTTGGACCTGTTCAGCCTGGAGAAGAGAAGACTGAGGGGGGATCTTATCAAGGTGTATAAGTACCTGAAGGGAGGGTATAGAGAGGATAAAGCTGGACTCTTTTCAGTGGTGCCCAGCGATAGGACGAGAGGCAACAGGCACAAAGTGAAACACAGGAACTTCCRTCTGAAYATGAGAAAAAACTTCTTTACTGTGACTTCTGTACCATGACTGAGTGCTGGCACAGACTGCCAGGAGAAGTTGTAGAATCTCTTACCTTAGAAATATTCAAAAGCTGTCTGGACATTGTCCTTGGAAATGTGCTCTAAKTGACCCTGCTTGAGCAGGGGGATTGGACTAGATGATCTCCAGAGGTTCCTTCCAGTCTCAACCTTTCTGTGATTCTGTGATTTCAAAGACCTTAGGGTATCCAGGACCCTTACACGATGCTAGTAGAAGAAATGGAGGGCTCGGACACCACTTCTGYCGAGGGCTGGGCAGGTATCCTATGGTGCCTAAAATAACACTCGGTGTCTAYATGTAAGCCAGTAAATCTCACCCTAAAGAGAGGGTTTGTATTTGGACTGGGAAATGTAACAATKGATGCTTTGACTATTGAGTGTTCTCTGAGTTGTGCTTATCTCACAGGGACCACTGACCTTTGCGGTTACTGCAGAACACTACAGAGGAACGCAGACAAGAACAACAGGCTATTAAGTGCACATACTTTGGTCTCAGTTTAGTTGTCCCACAGAGGTTTCCAAGGGAAAATCTTTGGGATGCCTCAGCTACCTGACCTCCATCTACCACTCATAAATCCTGTGGCATATCTAGCAGATATAGGCCAGATGTATTAGGTACACCGGTAGATCTCAAGTAGTGCTAGATACCTATACTTGCTTAAATGAATAAAGTCCTACATATCCTCCATGTAAAGGTTTACATCTCAGCTAAATATCCTAGACTGCCTTCTTAATCAGTGGAGAGAAAATCTTTTTTTAGGAGGTAAGATTAATCTGACTTAATTAAGAAGAGATGAACTGTCACTCCAAGATATTTAAGGTCCRTAGATCAAATCAATACATTGATACTTCTTGTATATAATCTTGTATAAGATTTTTCTGATTCAAAAATACAGTGAGGGGGCACTGTATTTAGCATGYATCTCCCCCAGGGCTAAAGATGTACTGGAGAGGAACCAAGTTTATCCATGGTGTGCTCACTCCCTGTTACATGATAGCGTGATGGTGTGATGTGGACCTCTTGTTTCACCCCTGTTTTACCTAAATAAAATCATTTCTAACGGTTACATATTTTCCCATGTCCTTTTTGTATGGGAAATGGAAAATCCAACCCACTCTCCCATGGGCCGCCCAGAATTCAGTTTTTAAGGAAAGAAGAGAAATCTGAGCTCTGTGTTACCCTTCATCTTTTGCRATGAGTTTCACAAATGCAAAGTATGAATCACTTGTTGCCTTTCTGACATAGCACCATTTCACCTTCATTTTGCATGGTGACATCACAATAGCCAGAACAATAAGAATTAAGCATAAGAAAGGCTTTGTTATGCTTCAGTTCTCATCCACACAAAACTTAGGTGCTCATCTACCAGTATCCTATTTTAGTATTTGTAGAATGCAGCAATATATCTATATTTTGAGAGAACTTCTTTTCTGTGCTGTAGGTCTTCAGAAAATGTTAATTACCACATTTAAGCTACAAGAATTGAAAATAACTTGAGCAAGAATTTTATGAAAGGTAGTACAAACTAAAGACTATAGAAAAATACCTGCTAATGGACCTGTATATGGTGTGATTCAGGAAAGAAAAAAAAAAAGAAAAGAAACAGAAATATAAAATAATATGCATGGATTGAATAAAAAAAAAATGGAGAGGAATGTCAGCAATTTTAAGTGCATATGATTTTCAAGTGAGACAAAAAAATGTTTTGCTCCAGGCAGTATATTCAAATAGAAAAAACAACCTTCCCTCGTTAGTTATTTGCAGAGGTATTTTGAATTACTGAGTAACCTCTACACTACAATATTTCTCCTTGAAAAGCAATGAGTGGAGGAAAGCAGGATCCAGATCTTGTAGTCCCTTTAGCAGCTCACTAATTTTTAGAGTCAGATAAGATCATTCCTTAAAAAACTTGACCTTGCAGGTTCCCCTCTGTCCTTTCTCCCATCACAGGTTACCAACACTGGAGAGCTCTCCAAGCAATTCTAATGTGAAAAATACTCACTTCACAGCAGGCCTGTCCATAAAAGCCTCTTTTCCTCCTATATCCAYGAGTAACAGACAACTCTCAAAAAAMCAGTTCTGACTATGACACTTGGCACAGCTGGAGAGAAGGAGCCTGTGTCACATAATTCTTGGCTGCTATGTGGGAACTGCAGTCAGAATGAATCAAATTGTGATGTAACTTCATTTTCTTTTACGTATTTTTGATCACTTTAGAAGCCTCATAATTTTTCCCTTTCTGATGGATCATTTATATACTCTTAAGCTCTTAAGCTAAGCTAATAGAATGTAACAGAAAAAAAAATGAAGAAGAGAAATTAATCTTTTCCCTGGGGTCACTGTTTGCCCCTCATTCATTTCATGCTAATTTTATATCATCATCACCACCATTTTTCTTCCTTTCTTCCACATAGTTATTTTTTCGCCCTCTTATTCCTTTTTAATGATGGATCCCAATTAAAATGTCATAGCTCATTCCAAGCCCCATCACCACTGTTGAGTGATAGTAACTTATTTTGCTACCATTTTGCTTGTAAGCTGCCAAAGAGAAAGGAAAGAATAGTTAATAGCATCATTCACAGCCTGTTTCCCATGCGATAAACAAAATATTCTTTTTGGGAATAAGGCCATGCACATGTCATTAGAACATAATACAGCATTAACTCTGATGAAAAATAAATATTATACTTTCACCAGCAATCACAAAACCCAAATATAATATAAGTCCCTTTTAAAGACCAGCTTTAATTTGAACATTGATGATAGTTGTTTCATTTCCTTACAGATTTTGTCTTGTGAACTTGAAAGCTGTAAAAGGCATATCCCTCCCTCCCTCCCTCCCACATTATCCGTCTAACCATTCACATCAGCAGCCTGAGGAAAATAATTCATTATTGCCTGCTATAATCAGTCTTGAGAGCCTGTGAACTCCCATTAACTTACTTAATTTCTTCATAGGGGGTACTGTAAGAATTAATTTAATAGTTTCTGTTTGGACACTACTTTGAATATGTATGGTGTTGTGTAAATGCCATACTGTATTCAAGCAACAAATAATGAATAAATCATTTCAATCTTTGACTCTCTCCAGCCTGGCTGCATGTCAGCCCTTTCCAGGCTTCAGAAATCAGTTACTCAATATGGAGATGTAAAATCATACAATTTTGCGTGTGATCGATAACAGTATAGCAAAGTTAGCATCACTCAGGTGTGGATCTGGACCTTCTTCAGGACATCTACTTTAGGCTCTCTTCTCCTACTCCTGCTGCAGGTTAGCAAGTGCCAAAGGAAAGTGATTTCTCCTCCCCTTTCCCTTTTATTCCATGAGAGCTGAAGAATGAGAAGAACCTGCTTCTTGTGGGGGGAGCAGTAAAGCAGATAACAGAGCAGACAGAAGAGTAAGGGGCCCACGTCCCAGAGAGGCAGGATAGCGAAAGAGATCCCAGGAGCCTGTATAAACTGTGGCTGAGAAGGCAGCTGACAAAACTCCACCAATTCTTCTGAAACCTGTCGCTCATCCTCAGCCCACTCCTGAGGCCTCCATAGTTGCCTCTGTCAAATCTGCTCCAGAACTCCCTCCAACACCACTACAAAATTCTCAATAATGAGAAACTTAAGATCACTGCACTGAGGCGGTAGATTAGTGTTCACACAGTCCTTTCTCAAGGTCTGTGAGATGCCAGAATAAATGCTCTCACACTAAAATTGTTTGGTTTTGAACTTTTTCTTTTCTTTGAGGCCAGTGACCAAAATTCCAAAATTCCTGTCTCCTACACTGYATTTGAAAAAGATTTTTGAAAGGTATCATGCCTTTCTTTCTAGAAGAAATTGATATGCTCATTCTGTAAAATTTTCCGAAGGAAAAGTTACAGAAGCACTTCAGCCTCCAGGTTACTTATGACTATTTACTTTTGCTGCTCATTTAGCTGTCTACTTCAGAGGATTCAATGTTCACTCTTTAAAAATGAAGTTGCTGCTGGAGCTGGGATGAGAGCCCTGCTTTTGCTTAACAGTTCTGTACTTTGAACTGAGTCAAACAGAGAGACACTGCAGGTCCTGTATCTATCTTCTGCTTCATGAGGCCATGCATTTCTATATGTAATGCAGGTCTGAGGCTTTGTTTTACCAAAGGATCCAAGAGTTATTGAAAAGGAAGTGTCACAGTCAGGACACTCAGCTAAAAAAACAGGAGAGACATCGGTGGAGCTTTATAGACCAGTAAGGCACTGTTAAATTAGTTAAAACACATAAATTGATGGGTAGCAGTAGAAAGTAGGCTAAGTTGCTCTCCTGTGTGATTGAGAGTGATGCAATGCAGAGTGTCATGTAGTCTTGGTCCCTCTGTCACCTGGACCAGGGACTGATGCAGCATGACATGGCTTCTCATCAGCTCTCACGGTCTGTTTTGTTCCAAGGAAGACTTATTACCGGGGTTAGAGAGAAGGGTGAACACTCCAGTCTTGGCTCATGTGAAGATAGACAACGGCCAGCTCATACACCTGGACATAGGAAAAGAGGACTACTGTGAAACTTGCCTTAGATACACTGAAGAATGTCTGAATCTTGCCTTCAGCACACTTTTTGAGAGAAAATCACACAGAAAAATAATAATTTTGCATGTTAAAAGTAATTGCTGTYAGTCTTCAATGATTTCTCTCACAGTGTACTACGATTTTTTAACATTATTTATTTTCACTTTGACTGAATCTGACACAAATTTAGATTTTTATTCCCTTCATCTCTAACAGGACAGAGAAAAACCATAGACAAATGAGCTTAAAAAAATTCAGTGGTGACAGAACTGGGTCCAGTCCYGCTCCACTTAGTCATGAATACACCTGCAGAAAGTCCTGCCTGATGCACTGAGCTCAGAGCTGGCTAAAGACAACCAAGGCAGTCTATGACAGCAGGCTGTCTGCCCAGGCTCTGTTAGCCAAGATAGWGATGAGTGGTTCCAGAAGGAACAGGTGATCCCAGATTCCTACTTTTCTTTTTTTTCCAAATAGCTCAAAGAGAAAAAAATAAAGAATAGAGAACAAGATTTTTCCAAATCTTTTCCAACTTAATTGCATATACTCAAATGAAGTGGTCACAGTCAATCACTTTATCTGGAGATTATTATTATTATTTTTTCTTTCCTATAAGGGAACGCTTGTATAAAGCGATGTGTAAACTGCTTGAAGTARGTTATATGGGAACACAGCAGCCTATCAGTTATTCATAGATGATTCACTTCAAATGAGTCTCTTCACACTTAATTTCATATTCATTGTGGACAAATTATTGCTTAAATCAYCTTCTTGATGCATGAATGAACAACTGAAATTTTAATGAGGAAATGAATGAGTTTGAGAGGATTGTGTGAAGTTTGCTCTTCAGAACTTTTGGGAAAACTTCAGTTGTGCTGTTGACAGGTTTTGCTATGTTGGTTGCAATGGGAAAAAATTGACTGAATTCTTCCCTCTGTTAGYTGGCATGAACATTCCTCATGCTTGTGTTCATATCAGAATGTGCCTTAATCCTGCAATGATTAAGGCTTTTATGTTTAATTTAGGAGCACTCATTACCTAAAGTCTTGCAGAATTGGAAGTATTACAGGACCTGAGCTGATTATACATAGGGGAACTCCAGAAGTCTTTTGATACTTGCAGAATTAGGTTACAAACAGCTTCAACAAGAATTTCAGAAAACTGCAATCTAAAARCCTTAAGCTCTTACTAGAGAGCTGCTCCTCTTGATTGGTACATAGAGAGAATTCATGCTACCTTGCGTAGCTGCCTAAGCAGGATGACTTAAGTTAAAGATCCTATCTAGCCAACAAAGAGAAATAGGCTCCATTTGGAGGCTGATCCAGAGCATCTTGCCTAAAAGGCTGCTCTGGATTTCGCTTTGGATGTGTATGATTTTCTCCACTGACTGCGTAGGGAGAATAATCTTCTAACTCAGCCCATGAACTAAACACTTAAAACTAGGATGAGTGCATACCCTTCTGCATTTCCATTCATAAATGTGCTAAAAAAACTTATCTATATCTATATCAATGTATATGTGTGTGTGTGCGTGCATGTGTGTGTATGTATGCCTGCTCCATAAAATGGGGGCCTAAACGTGCTCATTTGTAAACATAGGCAGAAACACAGGGTTCCAGATAAACCTATGTTTAGCAGCAATCACAAAAAAGATTAGTACTATATCCTCGGATTTGAGCTCTTCTGAACACTGTATCCTTTCCATCTAGCAGTTTCACAGATTCACAGCTAAATTTTAAATTTCCCTGATGATAATCAAGTATCTTTATGTGGAGTCTAAAATAAATGCACAAAATCTGTATATTATATAAATCTGGAAAGGCATTCATATCTGAAATAGCTCTTTAAGGGTAGTTTTTTGCAATCACTAGAAAAACAAACATTTCCAGGTCAATAAAATCACATGTTTTATCAGAAGGGGAAGGGAGCCTTCTGGGTATGCTGGGTAAGAACTCAATAGAATCTAGTTTTAAAACGACATGCTTTAATTAAAATGTATACTGATGTGTAGACATTTCCCTGAGCACAGCAATATGGTAATAAACCTTTAAAAAATTCAGATCTCTGCAGTTTCATAATACATTTTTCAATCTGATCAAACTTTTTTTCTCTCTCTCTAATCAGTACTTTTTGTGGTTTATGCATACTGTATTATATTTGATTCCATTCCCCTGAGGGTTGTTACATATYTGAAATATGCCAAGTAAAGATCCCTTAGAAGCAAGAAAAAAGCACCATGAGGTAACACTTTTTCTCCTCAGAGACTCATGTACCTAAGAAAGACACGGTCACCTTCCATGAGAAAGTTTTGTTCCAACTATTACTARTAGATATTGCAAGATGTTAAAATATTTAAGGCTTTTATTATTTTCATCTGGGTCACTTCGTACATCTCTAGTGTCTCCTATTGTTGTTCTGTAGATATGAAGCTTCCTATGTTGCTTTGGAGGTTGATGTACCCACAGCAGAACAGAGGCTGATGGGTAGATTTTTCCCAGGTTCTGTGTGAAGTCGTTTTACTGCAATAACARCAATTCTTCTGAAGATGGACCAGCACCAACATGCCAGAAAGAGAAGTAGGAAGGCAGGAGACACAGCTCTGACATACTTATAAATGAACAGAATTTATCTACTTCTAATGTAAATAAAATCACATTTTCACATTTCTTACAACTTATAGGTCAATTTATCCACTTTTTAATTTTGTATTGCACTTCTGTAATTAAGTAGTGGGAGGAAAAAAAAAAACTTGGAAAGCTCCTCAAGTGAGTGGTTTGTAACTGAAAGCTATCAAATGTGCCAAATCAAGATGTCTAAATCAGGTTACACAGATAATTTGAATTTTGATATCTCTTATTTTTGAGAATTTGAACTTAAATCTTCTTTTTACATAGGATTTTATGTGTGTGTGCTGTATATGGAGCTGCAATGTGGAATTCCTGCACATATAAATTAAGGAAGGAGCCTTAAAATGAGAAGGCTTTTAGTCCCAGAACTACCTAGTAATCATACGTATTGTCTTTGCCACATGGAATCATTATAAGAGAACAGATTCATTCCACATTGAGATGAAACTATAAATAAGCTGTGTATGATCTTGAAAAAAATGAGATCTGAACTTGTAACCTCTTGAAGTTCATTGAACTCAATTGTAATTTAATTCAAAATCTGAAAACTGTAGCTATGATTTTAGCATCTCTTATTTTTAATTTAAAATTTCATTTCAAGTTGTTTAAGGAGGCCTGTTGAATTTATTCATTGACTACAGTGTAACAGCTTTAGACACTGCCTGGTAAAAGGCAGAGTAGCATGCCTGGGTACGAGGGTCCTGCGACATTTTGTTCCTCGCTTGGAAGTTAAGAAACTGTATGTGGCATGTGCCTTAAGGACACAGCTAATCAGGTTTCATTGCTAAGAGATATTAGTACTTTAGTAGAGAGACTGAACAAAATTATAAGATGCTGCTTGACTGCAGCTGAATAAGAGGTGAGTTAACAGTGCTATACAGAGCATTCACAAAAAGTGAATGTAGGATTGTGAAAAAGGAGATTGTCGATTATATATGAGGATTTATATTAAACATGTTTTGAGAATTTGTACAAAAAAAAGACTTGCACCACTTCTGGTACTTAAGAGCAACTTAAAACCAGATTTCAGATGGAATAAAGATATACTGCAATAAAATTTTAGTTCGTATCTTTCATCTCACCTGCGATGTGTGAAAGGAGTTGGATCCGTCTGTCACTTCCTGGCCCAAGAGAGAGAACCCCATAGGACCTACTTTGCATAATGCTCTTTGCTTAGAGTATGTAACAGTATTTGATGCAAACTCAGCTAATAACTCTCACATCTAATTTTCTGTCGCATTCGTATTTCATGTTATGTGAGTCACGCTGGTTACTATTCTCTTGTTTCTGTTCATCTCCTTTGCTATACTCTTGATGCGAGAGAACTATCATAAATACACAAAATATACACTCAGTCAGAACTTCATTTTAAGTAATGTATTGTGCATTGAAAGTAAGCCAAAAACCAACACGAGGCCAAAAACAACCCTCACCAGCCAAAGGTGAAACCCTAACATGATAGTAGAGGAAAATTTGTGACATGTAACATGAGGAAAAGAAGGAATATTTTCCTTCTAAAATTAAATAGTCTGGTAAGTGATTAAGAAGCAAGTTTAACTACTTGTTAAAGTCTTGGTCCAATTTATTTCTACTCCCTTTTTTTTCACCACAACACTGACCACCTATACAATGTTGATGCTTTTTTACTCCTCTTCCTCATGCATTCTTCCCCGTTTTTCTCACTCTCCTTTGATTCTCCTGGGGCTATTTCTATATGCTCTCTCACATGTTTTTAAACTTACATCCAAATCTTCTATACATAGTGTCTTTTATGTATGTTAGATACTTAAAAAAAAAATCGAAATAGGTTTTGTCAAGCTCCAGGTCTGCACTTCTTTAATTGACCATTGAGTTGTTAATAACCATGATGACTCAAATGACAAGCCTGCACCCTATCTCTTATCATCCAGTATCTGTGCTCGTCTACCGCATTCTGTGTCTTCACTTCTCGAGGGCTCTGCTGTTAAACCAGCCTGCATTTTTCTGTACAGTATCTTTATGTCAGAGTTATAAAACCATGGCGGTACCACAGAGAGACAAACAAAAGTGAATCAAATTAGCCATAGACACCTGCCTGGTCAATTAGAAAATACATTGTTTCAGCTAAACAAAGTAAACCAAAGCTCTAGGCAGGTGTCAAAAAAAAAAAAAAAAAAAAAAAAGTTTAGGGTTAGGAAAGACCTCAAGTGTCAATCCGAGTGTTCCTGCTTTCCTTCTTCTCAAGGCCCACCCGGATGCAACCCTGTCTAACATGCTCTAGGTGATCCTGCTGAGAGGGCGGGGGTGGACTAGATGATCTCCAGAGGTCCCTTCCAATCTTACTGATTCTAAGATCTATGATTCTTCTGCTTACCCCTTGGCCCAAGTGAGTGATAGGATGGCATGGGAGGAGGCAAATAAGAGTGTATAATTGGACAAGAGAGTAAAGAAAAGCATTTGATGGAAAAGGATTGTTGATGACTCCAAAAAACATATGCGCACCCAGGAGGATTGCTTTTATTTTTGTGATACAAAAAAGATATTTATTTTATTTAATAACTCTTCTATTTAATAGAGTTGCCTAAATGCAGTGTAGACTACCCATTGCAGCTAAACAATTCAGCTGAAGAGAGGTCAGTGGCTTTGTAGACTACCTCAAGAATGAAAACTATCATGTAGGGACGGGTACAAAGAAAATATACAGACATAGCCGTAGGAAAAGCAGTTCAAATCCTCCCTAGGGCAGAACTTAGCAGTGGAGAAGAGTAGACGAAAAGGGGAGGGTGGGAAAAGGAAAGAAACTAGTGGCTATATCAAAAGAGTTCTTAGCTTCCTCAGGCAAGCATAGCATCATGGAGACTAGATGCAGAAAATGCAGTTGGAGGATATTTGTTCTGTGTGACAGGGAATATGTGCACTATATGATGCTGAGTACATTTTGAACCAAAGAAACAACATGAATTATTATTATTTATTTATTTATTTATGGCACCAATGGGGATAATAATCTGCACTGCTGGAGAGAGCATTTAACTTTTCTAGACATGCTCCACAATTCTTCTGTTTTAACCCATCAAATTAATTAAAATATTGCAAATGTTTCTCATCAAGTGTTCTCTAATTTGCACATGTATGGAATCTTAAAAGTTAGAAACGGAAAAGGCACACTATTCAGTTCCATTATCTGTCTACAGCATATTTTCTTTAGAAAAAAATTAAGATATTGAAACTCAGAGATGCCCATTTGCAAGGGCAGACAGACAAAATAGTCAAGATAGACATTATTTGCATAAAATCTATATGTATTAAACTGTGAGAAAAATTAAGAGGCTGAATTGAGGCAGACTGGAAATTTAATTTTATTTTTGGGATAGGTGGCTTACCAACCACTGTGAAAAACATCAGCATGAGGTGAACCTTAATAGAATGTTAAAAATGGCTTTGTTTTATCATTTTCACACATATTTTCCCAGCTAGACTTAAGCAGGGATGCATCAAAGTGCCACAACTTATGGCACCCTAGAAGAAAAGTATTTCTTCCACAATTSATTTGAATATGTTCAGGTGCTTTGACAGACAGAGGGAACATTTGGATGTTTGCTGCAACTGAATTTTGCAACTGAACTTCTTCTGCTCAAAGATAACATGCAAGTTCTTTTGATCTCATTTGTAACATCTATTAAATGACAGCACGAAATCTATAACTGTTTAAATTTTAAAAGCAAGCTAGCCATGTGTACTTAGCAACTTGGTTTATGAAAGACAGAGTGAGAGAATTCAGACTTGATGTCTCAAGCATTTTCCAGGTCCTGCTGTCTTCACAACGCTACCATGTATCCTGCTGGAAATAACAGTTTAGGCAACAATCTCATCTCCAAGAGTTTTCTTTTCCTTTCTAGAGATTTGTGCACTAGAGAATGCTGAAAGGTTTCCAGAATAAAAAATAATACATGGCTWCACTCAGAAGTAATTATGACTGGCAAAGGCTTGAGTCCCATCCYTGCTACCCCACCAGTGTCCATCTCTTTCTTCTATAAATCCAGCGAACCACCAGGACTCCAGGCTGACTGCAGTGAGGCACCACAAAGATGGCCAGGGCTTTGAGAGATCATATCTGTTCCTCAGCTTAGTAAAACACACACCAAAAAGGGTTTACTTTTCAGAAGCRAGGCTACTGCTAGAATAAAACGTGAAGATTTTTCTAAAATATTCTGAGGTAGCATGAGGTCTGTAAAAAATTCGGTGCYGATTCTCTCCACAGCTCCATTTGGAAAAAGCTTGCTGTGGTCCAGCTCCACTTGTGTTCCCTGCTCCGGTTTCAGTTACTTTTCCCAATGTGAGTCTTGCTCTCTCTTCCTCTTCCCCTTGCTTATCTTGCCCATCAAGAAAAGCCTTGCCTATCCTCTTACACATGCTATTCCCAAGGCAGGCTTAATCCTCTTTGCAGGGATGTGCAAGCTTTTAACATACCGTAAAGAAGCAGCGYGGGTACCTCCTTTTTGTCCTCTCTGCCATTGTCCTATCCCACTGGTCAGACTGGAGACTGCTGTGACTGCCTATGCACTGATTGTAACTCGCCTCTCTCATGAGTGACTTATATGTGAAAGAAATTACACTTCAGCTATTCAGGTTACAATAGTACCAATGTGAAGACAACGTGGGGTTATCAGTCTCAAACACAATGCAAATTGTTTCAGATTATAACATTAATTATTTGTTCTCTCTACTAATATCAGCTCCAATGTTCTTTCTTCAAATGAAACAGCTTGTTCCATCTGAAATGAAATGTTTTGCATATTTCAAAGGGACAAAATGAAGTATTTGTAGGAAACAGACACTATTTTTTAAAATTCCATGCAAGTACATTGGGAAAATGAGATAGGGAAAAATCGGCCAATTGTTTTGAAAGGATCGGTACAGAAGTTCTAACCTTTTTGTTTGTTTGTTTGTTTGTTTTTCTCCTGAAACAATCTGACAAATTCAACATATCACTATGTTCTATTCACTACACCCACATATGAACTGTAATGATGTCTTTATATGACATTGTTGGTATATTTTTGCAATTAAAAATACTCTTTTGTGTCAATCCTGTTGCTGATGTTTGCCTCTTCTTGAAGCTTATCTCTTGTCCTGTCCCTCAGCCTTGCTCAAATTCAAATATGTATTGCTTCCCCCCTGCTGATGCAAAGCTGAAAAAACACCAGGCTTAACTTATTGGACTTCCACATTTGTAGAGCTGCATGGATAGTGCATTTCATTACACAGTGTGCATAGAGACTAACAATCAAGACACTGATAATGTACAAGAGCCCAAACAAAATCAGCTTTTTGAAAGGATATTAAACTAAGCCTTCCTTTCTGACTTTGTCATTTCCAAATTTTCATATCACATAAAAAGGAAAAATGCCCCTATACTGTTTCTACTTTTAAGTTTTCTCTTTTCATATTTTTTCATTCCTTGAATAGAATAATAACCATTTTTCTAGTTTTTAGAAGACAGTCAGTTACAATAATCAGAAATCACCTGGAAAGAAATGGTGAACTTTTAAAAATGTAAATTCATAAAAAACACTTCCAGCTCTAATAATAGGCAAAGCTATGGCTTGTTGAGAAGCACTGCATTGTAGAGCTATCTAGTACCTTGAATATGAGCAAGAAACTAGGACCTCAGTTCTAAGCCATGTTCCCTCACTGGTATTAATGTACAAAGCTATGTCTTCCTTTATCAGAAACTATATGTGATAGCTCATTTCCATACACATACTCTCTTTGAATATAACCAAATTGATCTTGTCCCTATCTTCTATTCCATGAACCATGGGACAGAAGTGTTTTGGGGATGATGAAATCCATTCTTCAGCTTTTACAGAAGATTAGTCCTGTTTCTGTGTTTTTTGAACAGAGCCACCTACTCTTCAGCAGCAGGTCTCCTGTGACAATTGCTTTCTCTGTGTCCATATGAAGTCTGATTTCACATTCTGCTCCACAGGTTTGCATTCTTCCCAGTTTGTTTTCTAGGTTTCTTGATTCCATACACATACATTTGTGTGAAACTCATCTGCATGGACATATATGTCTAATGCCATTCTAGTGAATTCTGTGACCTATAGGGCACTGACGTCTTCTGGAGCAGCTGGAGGTCAAGGGAACCTTGGGTCCCTAACCCTATCTATGTGTCTCAGATACTCTAGGGCGCCTCAAAGAGAACTACGATTAGGTAGCTGAGTTAAGTATTTAGTCAACGCAATCAGTGGGGCACATGTGTTGGCTAAATATAGACACCTTGTGTCACTTGTTCAGAGACATCTGCACAGACTGACACATACGACACAGGATTTATGGGTAATCATTTGGAGCACTATCTGGAGGCTGGACTGGATACACCACAGGACCCCAAATTAAATAAATGTTTACATTTAGGCCACTGTATTCTATCCTGACACTCAACAGAAATAGATTACTATGGAATATAACAGGAGGATAAATTTAGTTGCCTCAGTCAGCTGAGTCCTACTTAGGCCCTACTCCACCTCCTGCACTTCCCACCTGGGTTTGGCACTGTCCTGGCACCCGCTATCGTCATTCTGACAGCTGCTTTTAATTACAGCATTTTCCTTTCTCTTCCTGCTCCAACAGGCTTTCTCAGGTTCAAGTGCTAGCTATTGTCACTATCTTCCTCTCATTTAGGATGGTCTGCTGCTCTTTTCTCCTTTGGTGACCTGCATTTTGTTTCTACCCGTTTCTCCTGCCCCTTCTCTGATGCTGCAAACCCATTCTCACCTCCACTCTCAGGGGAGGTGGGACTGCCTGAACAGTCCCTCCCTGGCTCTCGTCTTTGCTCTCAGCTGGTGGTTGTGTCTGTTCTGTGTGGAGCAGGCATCCTACAAAACTTGGCACCATACACGTGCTGTGGGTGCAGGGCTGAGGCGTACACCACTTTCCCCCTCCTTGTTGCACCTGGTTCCCAGTTGTGTTGGCTGCAGGATGCAGCTCTGTGTGACTGCGAAGGCTTGGTGAGTGTGGTCCTGCCATGAGCCATGGTCCATGCTGCTACTTCATCACTGAATGCTCCTTCATGAGCACAGCATGTGCCACAGAGCCCTGCGACCTGTGAACCGCCAGACAGCTGTATCACCAGACAACTGTATCACCAACCCAAGTTGGCCACCCGCTGTCCTCACAGCTTCTTGGACAGAGTCTAGTCCTCCCTGCGCTGGATAAGATCCAGTGAAAACTGCTTTTTCCTGCTTAATCACTCCTACTGCTTCTTGACTCCTGAATATCATAGACCTTTTCCTTACCGTATTCCACTCACATCCATGCTTTTATACCCGTAGTTTCTTATTTGTTGTAAATTTTTCCAGGAGGAAGCTATTATGCCTTCATACCTTAGCTTCTGTTTGACTCTAAAATTTTAAGTAAAATATAATGATAAAACATAAAATGTTATTAGTGCTATAGTGGGGCCAGAAATGTATTAGAATATGGATCCTAAATGTATTGTGATCTGTATTTTTAACACAATGCAAATGCTAAGTATAATTGCTTTTTTACTATTGATTTGTTTGATTTATGGGGTTTAAGGCCCAGAGTTTGGCTTTGATCATCAAGTATGACCTTTTTCATTATACAGGCCACCAAATTTAATTCAGTAATTCTTTTTGGAGGCCAGTATGTTCCTTAGTGAGGCAATTAATACTGAAAAAATATCAGATGCAATTTGGTGACCAATCTAATTTCTCAAAGCCATAACAACCCTTGTAAGCCTTTGTTTTCCTGAGGATATCCTTCAGCAAGAACTTATTTTTGTGCTTTAGCATTTTAATATCTAATTATAATTTTAATTAAACAATGAAGATACTGCAATAATAGTTTCCTCATTAAAATATGAATCAACAAGAAAATTAAAGTATTATGGCAACTTTAAGTGGGCTATGCTGAAACTGGGTCGTTTTATATTTCAGGGTCCAGTCTTAATTATTTATCTTTTTATAAAACGTATATTATAAAATATCCAAGACAGATAAAGGACCACTGCGTATGTCCATTTACATGAGTGTGAAAACACAGGCAAAATTCTGTTCTCAGCTAGTTTTGGGCCTTAATATTGTGTTCAAACTCAAATATGAGTCAAAAGTTTTCCTATAATTTATGTTTCTTCTCCTGTCCTTCTGGGGGTATTTGAAAAGCTTCCCTTGCTGCACACTTTCAGTCACTGTTGAATTTGTGGCCATTCCCCCTGCATGGCACCTGCAGCCCACTCCCTTCCCACGAAGAGCAGAGCTCCCACAGCCCCAGAACTGCCCTCAGGGGAAACAAGGAAGAATTGAGGAATGAAAATACACATCTTTTCCCCCCAAATCCTACAAAAATCTAGAAGCATTAATAAAAATTGAACTGAAATAACTTTTCCTGAGGGACTCAGGGAGTTGACGTAGAAGCTGTGGGAGCTGAGGAAAACTGTGGCTAGTAACTTGAGAAAGGGTGTATATGTTGTAATTGAGGAAGAAAATTGTACAGGGCCCTGAGCTAGTAGCAGCGTAAGGGCCTTGGCATTCCTCAGAAATATAGTACTCAAGGCTGAGGTAGTTGCTATCTGAACGTTGATGCTTCCTGGAGATCCTCCAGAGGCACCACAGCCAAATCCCATCTGCTTCACATCAGCTCTTAAGCTTCAGCCCCCAAACTACCATGCTGTATTTTACTGTGGCCTTACATCCGTGAGGAAGGGCAAGGCAGCCCACCGGCGCGCAGGCTGCCCTCACCTGAATCGCTTTTGCTACGTGTGAGCCTGCTTGTGCTGCCAGTATCCACAGTGAGGCACACGGCGGCCAGCAAACCTCCTGAAATCAATCACAATRTCTCGAATTAAGCTACTCTGCGATATAAAGGTAGCAAGAGGCTGTGGGGTGTTTGGTGTTAGGTACTATCTCCATGCTTATTCTCCTCTCAGCTTTSTAATTCTTAGCTTCCATATCACCAAAATGCACTGCTGAATCTCAGAGATTTGCCCCACGTAGCTCKTGAAAAATTTTCAGCAAAAGCCTTCATATAGGCTAGTTCTAACTTTGCGGACAAATTTAGTTGCTGTTGAGTGAACGTGTGCTGCCACCCATAGGCAGCCCTAAAAATGTCTCTTTGCTCTTTCKGTTTATAAGATGCCACAGTTTCTGATGAGAAAGTTTCTGTTCTCCTGTTCTCTCAAATCTCCTATTTATCACTGGCACAAACTRTGAAATATGGCATTAAATTACGTATAAGAAAAGATAGCATAAAGTATTTTAACCACTTCAGTTAAAAGTAGTTCACAGAAAACGTCTCATTGCTTGTGTATTATTATTATYTCTTCTTCATTTTGTCTACCAAAGGAAAACATCATAGTGTGCGTCCCCTCCTCTCCCCCCCGATATGTTGCTAGCAACTGCTCTCAATTAAATGCCATCTTAGTTTTAGGAGCAAACTTAAACCCAAAAATACATATAGTAATGATGAATTAACTATTTTTTTCCAACTTATGTTTTGYGCACTTCACGAATCTATGTAATGTGACTAAGAGTATTCTGACAATAATAAGGTTAGGTATAGTAGAGCAGAGCAGATGAGCTGATCCAAAGAAGAGAGAGCAATTTCATAGTGCCGACCACTCAGACTTACAGACATTATTGCAGCCTCACTGATTACACACTCCAAAGAGTAAAAAGTAGCAGGGCTTTGTTTTTGAAAAAAATCAAATTAGGACCAATAAAATCATCTCCAAGGAAGATGCAAATCCAATAGCGTAAATACTAAAAACTTTGTATGATCATCCAGGAAAAGAAACRGCTTTGTTAATATCATTGCTGCTAGCACTGGTGCATTGCTACATTTCAACATATGGCTCCTGCAAAACAGAAAAAAACTATTGATAACTTGACAAAAGTGCTGTGTCTTGGCCTCTTCACAGCAGGGGAATGAAGAAAATCAAGGCTGCTGTAATCAGTATGAAATGTTCCTACTATAGTCTCCCTTTTGCCCCATTTTTAAAAAAGGTGAAGAGGGAAATCACATTTAATATTTCTTTTAATTCAGGCACCCAAATGGTGGCCAGTTTTCAGTTTTTAATCTTCMCTCTAACAAAGAGCAGTTGGGCAGCTATTGACAGTGAAACACAGCAGTCGGCTACCTTGTAAATTAGAAGCTGCGGTAGTAAAAATGGATTTGTATATCACCGGGAGTAGAGAGAGTGTCTGCCTTGTAAATTTAATTAAACAGCAGGTGCAAAATCAGGTCATATGGCTTTGATGTGCCCCATGTGAGGATGACAACTAGACAATGATTCTAATATGAAGAAATTTGCATACATTTGCATTGGATTGCACAGAACATTGTAGCTCACACCTACTTTTTGTGTTTCATTTTGGGGAAGCTGAAGATTTGAATGAACGGTTCCTGTTTAGTTTCTGCAGCTAAACACAAGAAATGCTTTTGTTCTGTCGTGGTAGCGAACATATGGGTTATGATGCTGTTATGTACCATTTTACAGAGTATGCTTACATGATAATCAAATATTTGAAAATGCAGCTGAGATACTCGTAACGACAGGAGAAGCAAAACTGGAAGGGGTGGGAGGAATAGAGAGGAAGAATGGAAACCACCTCTGTGTTTTAATCTTTCCTTGATGATCATTTGTTTACTGGAGCATTAATGCAAATCTACATTCTGGTCTTTGTCCAGGGGGTGTCACAAACAATTCTCTTTGCTTTAGTAGTTAATATTGTAAACAATGAAATTATGTAGGTTGGAAATGTTTTTAAATCTAGCAATTAGTACCTCATAATTATTATTGGTTTAAAAAAATGAATTTTCTTACTTTACTGGGCAAAGTTAGGAATAGAGATGGTCCAATGATAGTTATGCTTCTTATGAAAATAGTTTAATGGGAAAACTAACTCTATGAATCCCCAGATCTTTTCTGCTAAAAATGTTAGTAGACTGTTACTTTCTTTTCTGACAGTTATGAGATTCTGAATCCCAACTCTAACTATTTTGCTGACTGTGCTAAACAGACATAAAAGTTTTAGAGGTTATTAAAGCACAACTAGGATGGCAGTATGAATTGCTATGAGAGAAGAAGATGAGGCTGAAAAAAATGCTTAATCTTACTAATTAGATATTACCTAAACCTGGATTAACAAAGAACAAACCTGACAAGTGAAGGTTGCTGAAGGATGCTATGAACGCAAGTGTGTCTGCACTTCTGCAGGCTGATCTGTAAGGCAAGATAAAACAAATTTAGATGTTTGCAGTGTTGGGGTCCTGTTTTCACTGTAAACTGCCAGATCTAGCAACTCTTAAATWATGGCAGCAACAACTCTACTATTAACAATGAATTAAGTACAGGAATAATCCCAGTATAATTCATGTCATTTAAACTAGAGACAAAGTACCCAATCTCAGGGGTGTAAATCATCAACTGGCATGTCCCTGCAGTAGTATAGATGTGCAGTTTTTCACTAACTGAGGATTTAGTTGGCTGGTATGGGTGATTGCAAGTGTGTATACATGTATATATATATATTTTATATATATACATGTTTTTTATATATATATATGTATATGTATATACATATGCATATTGATACATACCATTTAAAAACTTTATGCATATCCAGCCTGGTGCAACAAAAACTGACCAAAAGGTTTTAATATTATATTAGATGCTATAATATATTGTTACAGGATGTTATATTATAGGTATAGGAACTACCAGTTCAGGAAATTTATAAAGCATTTGTTTCAAACAAGATGATGTTCCTAAGGAAAGGCTTAGTACATAAAGCAAACATCTTCTGCTAGTGCTCTTGTCTTTAGCTACTGTTACATTCCTCCCTCGTATTCAATTTGCTGAGGATGGGTTTTGGTCCACAGACATTTGCAGCTCAGGTACGTTCATGCTTTTAACTAGGAGTCCTATAGAAGCAGGACTTAACGATTCTGCTTGTCTGCTTGTCTGCCTGTGTGTCCTGTCTTTGTAATATGTTAATCCATTGGCTGAATCCAACCTAATCTGACAGATAAAAATCTGGCAGATATTCCTTCCCACAAATTTCATAAAAAATGTATGAATGATGAGAGGAAAAAGAATTTAAAGATATCTTGGTAGAGATAAGGGCTGCCTCAAGACATCAGAGCCACTTAGACAGCAGAGAGCCTCTGTGGTAGGATCCCCTGGGAAGGTCTCTGTTAAAGAGAAAAGCTTGAACAGGAAATTGGATCTTTCATGGGAAACCTAATTCCTCAGTATTGTTTCCAAAATAGTTACAGCAGGCGAACTTTTTCTCTGTAAGGAACACTACTTCAGTTTGATCTTATTCCACRCACGCAGGCATTCGCGTGCAGACCCTACTGTGAAGGAGGACGGTGAGCAGGAAGCAGAGTGGAGTGAGACGAGAGGCTCCAGGCGCAGAGCGCGCAGGTTTTTCTACAGGAAAACAGATACTTCCAGGAGCTTCCTTTAAAGTACTGTATCTGCAGGAAAGCTCCCCTCTAAGACAATACTGAGTTACACTGGTCTGCTGTACACGGTCATACACCTCAATTCAAGCAGACAGCAGCTGAAGCAGTATCCAGCTCTACCAGGACTTGCCACTTTTAAATGCTTGTGACGCTAGTGTTCAACTCCTGGGATTTGCTCCCTGAGATGTGATCATGCTTTGCCCTAGGGTTACGTAGTTACTGGACAGAGAACAAAATTGACACCACAAAGTTCCCAGTCACGAGGCTGCAAAGATATTTGCCCTCTTATTTGTTCTCTTTTGTTTGCAGGAATCTTTCACTTCCTCAGTGGGAAGGGTGAGACATTTTGGACAAGATTTTGTCCATCTTTGGACGTTTATTTGGTCCCTGCTGGAGTTCTTTATCCCTCCACCCGCAGTAAAGGCCCCCATTTGATTCAGCACAGCTAGGGGTGGGTGAGGAGGGTGGGTAAAGGGGAGAGGAAGAGATGGAAACAGCCTAATTCAGAGAATGGATGGGGGCAGGCTGAGCAGGAACTTCCTAGACAGATCTGCCAATAGAAAATCCTTCAGTTTTATCAGCAGCTGACCTGCTTTAGGAGATTTCTTTCTCTGCTTCCCACGGCCTCCTCACTGAAATTTTCTATTCCTTCAGTTGTGAATGCAAAATCAACCATTTTTTTTACCCTGTTTAGATATATAAACCTTCAAAGGTGCAGGCAGAAATGCTATAACTTTTTCAACTTTTTTTTTTCCAGAAACATTTATCAATGTTACTTAAAAACCAAAATTAACACTCATTTGAATCTTCCCAGGCTGAGGAAAACACCACATCCATGTCTCTCGCTTCCAGCATGCCTCCTCTAATCATTAGGCTGCTCTGCAGAAATTGGCCATCTCTCCAGGATAAGGTCCTGGTTAAATGCTTGCCCTCCAGGAAGACTCAAAGAGTAGATAGAAATGGGCACCTGTAACTCACTTCTAACCAGCAAGGAGCTGTGAGCTCAGCCCTAGGCAGCTCCTTGCACTGCATGTCCACAGGCCTTATTCTGCTCAGTTGGAGCATCCTGAATCACCTGGGTTGCGGCACTGAGGTTTTTAGGGTCTCCCACACCTATGCTATGCAAATAAAATAAATAGATTTCCTGAATTTGTTTCTGAGCATTGTTGTTTTAAAAAGCTCATATTCTTAGTCTTGGAGCTTCCAGGTAAGGTCCACAGAAGCTAGCAATATAGCAGTTGCAAACACGTGATCTTCAGCTCTAGCTAAACACTAAAAATAATCTAAAATTTCCCTTTAAGAGAAAAGTTATTTACTTCCTTATTATTACTTACTTAAATTGGTTACTTCTTTTGTTCAGTTTCATCTCTTTTTTTTTGAAAGGAATTATAAAAAAATATTCTTAAGAAAAAAAGAAAGCAAGCATGAAACAAATCAACTCATTTGTTTTATCATATTTTGTTTCCTTTTTAAATAACATGAAACAGTGCCTAGAAAGGCAAACATTAGAAGTAATGCAATTAATTATGACATCAATAAACAATTCAGCAGTTCTGAGAAAATATTCAAATGACCTTCCCAAATACAATGCCAGCAATGTATATTAAGCACCTGTAAGAATCCCTTTTTTTTTTTTTTTTTTTTTTTTTTAACATGCTAAATGCATTCAAGCAGATTGGGTACCCATATTAATTGCACAGCAAGGTTTTTCCCATGGATCACAGAGCAAATATTATTGGATTCACAGGCTCAGGAATATTTGGTATCAGGAAGCACTGTGGCCATTGGCATAATTATCTTAATTAAGTAAAATTATCTTTGATAAAACTGGTAAATTTTTTAAATTACCACTCTGAGACTTTGCTTCAATTTTTCAGTTTCTCTGGCTCTTTGTAACTGATATGCGTTTCTTCTAAGGTTTTTCAGATAGAAATATGTCCCTCTCTGCGCTCCCGTGTCAACCAGAGGAAACAACAGATGGGCACAACTTACTGTTATTAATTTGTACAAAATTGTACAAAAACATATCAAAGCAGCCCAAACTATTTCCAACTCAAATAGACAAAACAAGCAGAGGTAGGAGGAACGAKATTATCCCTGTTTTACAGAAAGACATAATGAAATTAACTTGGCTCCAGATCYACCAAACTGATAGCTAAAACTGAGCCTCTTGCTTCCAAGGATAACTGCACAAGGAAAAGTATTCTTCTCATATTGAAAGAGATTTCAAAATTTGGACAATTTTCTCATTCTATATTAGATCAAAACCAAGCCATTTACATGTGAAAAAGCATGAATTTTCACCTGGAAATATTCCAAATTTTCCACTGATATACTAGGAAGTGAGAATAGAAGTCAGGTCTTTAGACTGAATGAAAGGATTTGGYATTTTTTCTTGTAGTACCCTGATCTTAGTRTTAATATGAGGCAAGATTCTTTCTCTTCTGGAGCAGTAATTTCATTCTTGTCAAAACTACCTTGCATGTTAAAGTTTGAGTTTTAATCAGCATTTTTCAAAGGAAAAAGATAGTTAAGAATTTCACAATATTGTCTATTATGAAATACATCACATTATTTCAAAACTACTCTCAAGACAAAAAAAGTAGTAGAAGAAAGCACATGCAGATACTGTGGCCTTCCCACGCACCTTAGTAACTACATCATGCTCTGCTACTAAGTGTCCTATCATAGGCTGGATTGCTATAATACCTCTGGTTTAATTGCTCATGGCCAGGAAACAAACAKCAAAATTTTATCATTCTAATACCACCATTGCATTTCTCCTTTTTAAATATGAAAAAGTTATTTATATCTGTGARGTGTGTTTCACCACAATGTTTAAATATGACAACCAAGCTTAGTATTTTTACTATTTCATGTGGAGCAAATGTRTAAATACTTTATTAAAATTTTTTTAAAAAGTGAAAGCTGTTCCCTAGTGATTGATTTTTCAAAAGCTCCCTAGACTGATTTGGCTGCAGATGTTTGCAAAATGATTGGATGTAAAGTGGACTTAATTCATAAAAGCAATAAAATGTTGCTTATTGACTGAACAGATGAACTAGCTAAGGGGATATAATTTGAAGTGTTCTTATTGGAACTGTTTTCAAGAAACGTAATGGTAGTGCCAAAAAAAGCCTTTTTAGATGCATTAGAATTAATTTTCTATAAAAAATTTTAAAAGATTTGAAACTAAWCAAATTAATTTTTAAATATTGGACTGTACAAATATGCATCTGAGTGAACTTGTTCAGATTTCTCATAGTAAATACATTATTCATAGTTAGCAATAAAATGATTTAAACCTATGTTCAAAAAAATGATAAGACAAAATTAAGAGAGAAAGAAATGCTGGCAATGAGAATTCTGTCCTATCTTGCCAGAGGACTGTCCTTTCAAAGTACATAAGAACTGATCCTTAATCTGCATTTTCAAGGCTGACAAACCTCGGGTATATTAAAAAAGAGCTCCTGGTGAGTCAGGTCATCACTCACCAACAGGGAGAGTAAAGAAATGATTGTGAGATCTCTACAATATTTCCTTTCTGGAGAACCCAAAAGTTTAAGCGCACGCATCCTGAGGACATGGAAAGACAGTATTAAAGCTATGTCACGTGCTATGATGGTTCTCATTGGCTATGAACGATGTCTGAGCCCAGGCTTCCCTATAGCTTCTGACTGATTTTTTTTATAGCTTCTGACTATTTCAGGTAGTTCTAGTAGTCAGACTTAAGCAATTATGTTCTTAGCACTCCGCCTTACTACATTTCAGTTTCCGCTTACACCCTTGCCATGGGAGTTCTGGGTACYAGCCTTAATCTGAGTTCTGATGGATCATTTCACCAGACTTCTTTGAAGTAGTATAAAAAAAGAGAAAGAGATTCTTTCTAAATCTTATGCTGGTAATATTTCCTTCTGGAAACCTTCAAAAGCCCTTGTCTCTCTCCATAAGGAACTCAAACTCTTATTTTGGAGCTATTTCAGCAAGCGCCTAAAATTTAGACTTAGATGAGGTACTTAAAATGAACAGATTGCATCCATATTTGTTTAAAACCTTCCCCAAGCCTCTCCACAAATACGTGTCTGTGGGATGTAGGTATACTAACTGCAATGGGTAAGACTTTCTTGTTCTGCTGGGCTAGGGTTTTCCCTGGGCTGCTCATGAACATTATTCCTGATGACAGAAGGGTTCTGCAGAATGCATTGCTGGGCAAGTTGGAAGTGAATTCCTTCTCGAAGAGGTGATCACCACCAGAGTGTGAGTGTCAACCTGTCTCCTGTCATAACTGCAAGAAGCATGGGGCTGTACAAAGAGCATCCAGCTGTCAGGGGCTGCAGATTGGTAGAATGTCTCTTTGGAAAGCASAAGGCTTAATGATGCAAATTCTTGCATCACCTGGATGCCAATACTCCAAATGTCATGTGTAGGACTACAATATGCAATACTCTGCATTACACACACAGCCCAGAGCAGAAATTTCTACCAGGACTGGATTCTGGAAGCTGGTGGGCTCTGTAGACAGTTCACACAATTGAAAAGGAGCTGCAGAATTAAGCTCAATAGAGCCAAGGATTTATATTTTAATGAGTAATTTCCAGCTAACATATGTGTTATTCTTAATATTTTAATGTTTCCAATTTGCCACAGAACTTATAATTGCTTGCTATACTATTTATACTATTTAGCTTCACGATTGAAGGTGATGGWAATCTTTATGAGGTATTACATTCCTAATGAATTTTACTGTTTGCATGGCAAAGAGAGTTGACACCTTATTGAATTAAATATTGATTTACATTTTAATAGATGTGTGTAGGAACTTGGAGTCATGGCATGCCATTTTAGTTACTGGTATGCACTGTTGGTCTGATAGAGCTCTAGCTGAAAAGGGAAGTAAAAATACGTGGAGTACAATTCTGTTCCTAAACATACCTGTGCAGGACCATTTGATACACCACAGGATGCCTCAGGCATCCACACAGACCAGCAGATATTTCACAAGATCTGTAGAAGACTTATAGACAAGCAGCTGAAGACCAGACAGGGACTGGGTACTGCAGCTGCAGTAGATGCTTCTGTTCAGGAAACTGAATTACACTGTTCATTCTTATCTGTTGAAAGAAAAGTTTGAGACCAGTGTAAGCTTGCACTGAAGGAAAACATGAAAAATAGCAACAAAAAGTTATATATTTCTGTGCTTGAGTTATGAAAATAAAAAGTTCTGCCAACCTCTGTGTGAAATCCTGTAATGCAAATGATCAAGGCACTAGTTTTAATTAATACAGACATTCAAATGCTTAAATGTTAAGCCCATTTTGAGTTATCTTCTCCTCAAGTTAAGTCCATGCATAGGGATTGCCAAACACACTGATTTAATTTGCTRTAACTGATGACAGCAGCATATCACTTGCATGTACCAACCAATTGCTGCATGTATAAGGAAATAATAAAGGGTGCAATTTCCAAATCTCTATTCACAGCGTTCTTAAGGCACTAATGSACATTTAGGAAAATCTGGTGGGTGCACACACACAATTGTGAGCTTATCTGTGATGTCAAACTTTTTATGAGGTGGTCTTAAAGCTGAGATGAGTTTTCATGGAGAGGGAAAAACAACAGAAACAGAAAGAAAAGTCTGGATGTAGTCCGTAACTCAAGGATGACTGACTCTGGGTTCTGAAGCTTTTGTCTTACTGCCTATATCTACCTTCTTTCCTCCATAAAAAGCAACAAAAAAAMCCTCCAAACCTGAGATGATTTTGGAATTCACTGCAGCTTGTGGGAGAACAACCCATGATAATGTCCTGGAAGTACAAACTGTCCAACAAATGATACCTTGAATTTGAAAGTCTTTGTTGTTTAATTATATTTTGTCTCCTCTTCTTGATGCAGCACTGAAGAGGTTAAACAAAAGTTGCCCCTCTTTCAAAATTGTGTTAATTAAAAATGTAAAACCCAAAGAAATCACAGCTGGATAAATAAAAACAGCCCAGATGGTATAGCAACAAACTTCTGGCAAGTCTTGGAGCAGACAGTATTCCTGCATATTTTATATCCTAGGACAGGCTATCACTAGACCACATCAGTGATGGCTTGGGTAGAACAGCAGAATACAGGGCACCCACATTGTCTTTTTGCTCTTGGGCAGCACTGTTTTCAGAAACGCCTGACTAGATGCCAGGTCTTTGTTCATTACATAAAGCAAGTCCCCAGGTTCTCACCTGTGAATCAACTGGATATTTCTTCATTGAGAACAAATTCCTTCTGGTGATATTCTTTCAAATGTGAATGTATGTAGGCAAAATTCAGCCTTTCACTCCGTACATGTGTCATCAGCCCCAGTGATGTCCTAGTGTGTATTCGTCAGCTTGGTATGAAAACCACTCAACCAAAGGATTCAAACCTACTTTAATGAGCTTTAGATCAAGTTCGCATGTGCAGAACTTCAAATGTCTGGCTCTAGAAAATTCCCAAATAGATTGCTCTAATTTATGGAAAGGAATCAGGAGAGACCAGTGCCTCCCAGGTGTGTCTGGATAACTCCTTACATCCAAAAGAAAGACTCAGCAGGGGATGAGCAATGGGGATGTCTTGTCAGATTTTTTACGTCTCTTGGGCTGCCAGACTCAGGACATTCAAGACAGATGTCCACATCTAAGAATATCTTGAACAACACTTCTGGGAGAAAAATAAGAAATATCTGAGGAAATATGGACATCTGGCCACAAAATTCAGGTTCAGAGAAATAGAMATAAGGCGCAGTTGCCATGCACCATGTCTCTTGTTGAAAGTCTTTTTCATTAATTTAGTAGCCCTAAGAGGTCATTCAGCCTCTTCCCAGCTCGGTTCTGTTATCACTCTAATAAAAGGCCTCAAAGGGAGTGGAGTAGGTGGTGGCTGGATTAACAGCTGAGAGAAAAATGATTTGGGCAAATTTAAAACTGGGCAGAGGTATGGGAGAGAGGCAGTTATTATTTGGCAAGGTTAAAGTAACAGAAAATACATAAGGGAAGAAATTAAAAATAGGTGCATCTCTAATAAGGGAAGAAATTAAAAATAGGTGCATTTCTAAAACCAGACACACGGTTCCTTGGCTTCTAAGTGCTCTGTATTTGTCTTTTCAAATGCAGCACTTTCTGAGTACAAGTGTGGTAAAACCAGCATTATCATGACACTGTACCATCATGTTCTTGTTACACACCACACAAGCTATGTAGAAGCAGTGTGGGGAGCACAGAGCGTCGGGGTTTGTTTGCTGTTCTYGGTTCTGGACTGTGGGCTGGGCTGTGCCCTCAGCCCAGCTTCACTTCAGTGGATAGGTCTAGCTTGCAGACCCCTGCGAGCGAGCCCTGCAGCTGGCCAGGGTGTCTCAGCAGGCTCACTTTTGGGTWCTGGGGCAGACTGACCTGGCCTTGAAGCTATTTTTGTAGCTTTTGGGCAGTGCTCCACAGCCTTCATTTACATTTAGCATTATGATGGAAATTGGACTCTTTTATTACCATATGAACTCTAAACATAGGGGTATATCCAACCCAGAAACTCTCATTAAGCTGTATAAGAGGCAGGAAACAATAGATGGCTTTTGGACACAGGGCACAATGAATATTTAGTCTTTATAATTACAGAAGGGCTTTGGTGAAGGAAAAAAAAAAAAAAAAAATCCTGAAAAGCAAAATGGCTGTTTCAGCCACAAACCTTGTTATTGCTACAGCAGAAACTAATAGCATCCATTTTGCCTAGTAACTCTGAGATGGCTTTATTCCAAAGATGGTCTCCTGAGTGATTTGGATTAGACATTGACTTCGTGGCCAGATTTTCATGCAATGCAAGGGGTTTTTTGGTTTTTGGGTTTTTTGTAATAATATATGTGCTGCTCTGGCAGATGTTTTATTTTCACAATTTTTTTTTCAAAATCAACACTACTGAGTGACACTGGGATGCTTTGATGGTGTAATCCTGACTGAAAAAGCCTTCTGGCACATTGGATAAAGACTCATGATACGCATGCTGCTGTGTTACAATAGATATACCACTGTTCAACCTCCTGTTCGGGTTGAGCCCCCACGTACTTTTCTCACATCCTCTCCCAAGCCTCCCATATGGTTTTGGGAACTGCTGAGCTTCATGGGCTGACTTCTACCTTCTGTGGGGCAAAAGCAGCAGATTGAAGCTYCTACACAGATATATAACCCCCCCCCCAACTCAAACAGAAGCAGAAACAAACCTGCATTTCAATAGAAAGAAAAAGCAGCTGGCAAGAACATGACAGACATTTCTTCCTTCAATAGATCTCCTCCTGCTTCTTTCCACCCACCCTTTCTCTTTGGTTGCTTGTCCCTGGATCATTTGCTGCTCCAGGTGGTGTTTCCTTCTATGTGGAGAATTTAAAGACTGAAGTGCCAGCACCCTCGCTCCCTCAARTAATAGTCTGCGCAATGTGCAAACATCTGTGTTACTGGCTGTGTAGCTCCAGGCTTGAGCAAAATCTCTATTCTCCCTTAAATACCTTGAGCAGATCTGAATCCTCACCACCTAAATGGAATATTTGCTCTACCTTGACCCAGTGGATACAGCAGCCTCAGTGTGAGGCAGGTAACACRCTGTATTATTCATTTTAACTAGAAATGTTATAAGTTGATCCCCACAGCAGTGATGGCAATGATTTCTCACTTGACTGGAAAACAAGGRAGACCAAGCTCAATAACAGGCTTAGTTCTATGTCCTGGTCTGAGTTAGATGATTTGTTAYATTACATTACTACATACATTACAGAATGATCATGATCAAAATGATCTAATTAACTAATGGTCCATTAATGAATTCTCATTTCAGTATATAATTTATATGTATATATATATATGTACACATACACACACTGAAATACATATGTTAATCTAAGATATTTGCTGAATTCTTTTTTCTGTACCCAGGCTTTATTCCTCCTTTGTTTCAAGTCCTCTTTACTATCATTTGGCTTCGCCCTCTAGAATAATGTTGGCTTGGCTCCGTGATTGAGTAATTCAAACTGACTGAATTGGAAAGTAATAAGTAATGAGAAATTAATACCATCGTTTTTCAAAAAAGCAGTAATTTATCATAGGACATAAAAAAGGTGGAGGTTTTACAGGCTTTTTGAAACGTACATAAAAGTCATCTGAATGAAAGGGTGAAGAAACAGAGACAGGGACCTGGAATAGCAGAAGGCTGGTCCTGACGGAGCCAGGAGGCAGAGGAGAAGCAGTGTTATTGCTATCTGGACAAAGAAACACTGACAGCTTGTCACTGCTCTTAGCTACTTAAATCAACAGTTCAGTCTGTGCAGTGGAATTTTTAACTACATTAGAGTTAATATAATGGTATAGGTGACATTTCATGAAAGATCTGAGGGATAACTGGTTTTATAAGGTATTTCTAGTACGAAAATTATTGAGGCAACAACATCATTTAACAGGCCAGCCCAGGAGAATGTATTTGCCTCCTATGGCTCCGGTATTAGCCTACCATAGCTAGCCATATGTTGAGACATTCTCAGGATACTGAGAGCCCACGCTTAAACAGCTTTCATTATGGCATTGTTTATTCTAACACTAGGAATACAATGCTCACTTGTCAACATCAAAGTGCTTAGGTACAGACCTACGATCTGAGACATCTATTTCCAGAGTACAGTAAATTTTCTGGACTGATGTGTCAGCTGGAGAGCCAGAGTTCCTTGGTCAGATCTACAAAGGTTGCCTGTTCCTTGCTGGAGTCCTGATTACTTCTGCAATTTTTTCCTACTGAAAGAATCCCTTCTGGACGCATACTTTCCACTAAGAAACAGAAAATAATTTTTATACTTCCTAAAGTGAAAAGAGAAAAATGCTGAAAAARGGGGAAATAACTTTAAACATATATATAACATGCATATTTAGTTCTGCTCTATCTTAATAATAATTATGTGAGTACTATAAAACATGAGTTTTAGAAAAAAATGAAACTGAAGCTCTGGAGTATGTCTGGAATTGGAACTGCAGAGCATGAAACTTCTTGTCTGACCCTATTCTTATTGATAGATCCCCCAAAGCACAATATATTTTAAATAATAGATGTTTAGGAGACTTGTCTGATGATATCTCCTTAGCATTGGACAAGAATGAAGCGTTGATCCTCATTTTAATCACCTTTCGTTCTGCTGACATGAGATATTCCTGAAATTATTCTGTTGTAGCTTAGAAGAAGCTTCACTTGAAACCAATGGGTGGAGACACGTACCTGCCCAGGTAAGGAATGGAATAGGTATCTCAGCCCAGTGCGAAGATTCAAGGACTCTGTGAAACACACTTCTGTGCTACAGCGTATACTGAATTGTTGTGATGTAGGAGCTCTTAGTGTGTTTATTTTGTGAAAATCAAAAAGTATTTACTGAGTCTATCTCCCTGTTCAAAAACAGAATTTGGGGTCTAGTAGAGCAGTGTGTATTCTTTAAAAATATCTGAAAATATGTAATTGATGTAGTCAGCACTGGACTGAAGTTATGCAAGCAGTAGATGACTCTAATTTACACCGGGAAACAAATATGTAAGTATTCAAAATTGTGCTACAAAATGCACAAACAGCATCAACACTGCAATGATACATCTTCAGATGTAATGCAAACAGTGCATTTGTACAACTATCTCTTTAGCTCAAGAAATTAAATGTAAAATTAAATTGTTCGAGTTCAGAAGCTTTACACATCAAAAACAGCATCAACACTATAGCAACAACAGTAAATTGTATGTTATATTTCACAAATATCAGATAATGCAATACTGTTTTTTTCCCTCATAATTGTACATTATGTTTTCTACTGAAACCTCCATAAGTTAGCATATTTTCCTCTTCACCTTTGCTGATATGACAGTAGGAAAGCTTTGTGAGCTCCCTTGATGGCTCAATTTCAGCTGTGTAATGAACACTAAATACCTGTTGGTCATAGTATAGTCATGTCATAGCAAAACTTGGTCTGTGAATATTCGAAGCTGCAACTTTTTCTCCTTTTTCACCAGCATTTATCTGTTCTTTATGATCCCCAAAATAAGTTTTAATGCACTTTATCATTGATTAAACCCAAACTAAAGCAAAAGGTAGCTATAGCTTCAAATCTKCAAAATAGCATCACATGCAGGCACAAGGGGCTACAATGCTGAGTCCCATAGAAGTCCAAGGCTTGTCATGCAGTTTTTCAGGCATGGTCAGGTCCAGAGTGGAATTTCAATTCACTGTCTGCCAAATTATTAAGGCACAGTATTTTCTTTTCCATAATACAATCTTTGTCATCACTGTCAAACAGACATGATTAAAAGTGCACCCATCTGGCTCTTACTAAGATAAATTATCAAATTAATCTGTTACTGTGTCTATATTTGAAACTAGATTTTTTTTCCTTTTCAGTGAGTCACCCTCTATTTAACAAAATGGACAAGGAATGTAAAAGTGGTTTTGTAAGCAGTAACGCAAATCATCCTATGGAAAAGCTGTCTATAAGAAGGCTCAGTGCATGTAGAGATAAGCCCAAGAGTCCCATATTGAGGATTTGTGCTGAGGATGGAGGATGAGAAGGACACAGCTTGAGCAAACACTTCATTAGCCATGAATAATGAATGAGGCAACTGGACAAAACTGAGCACACTGTTTAAAAGAAAAAAAAAAAGAGCTGAACAGTCAATACCTTGTGGTGTTTGCAAGGAGYGAAATGGGTTTTCTCAACAGCAGCAGATGAGTAGTACCAGTTATTTCCCCTGTTAACCAGCAAGTCAGGTAGCTTCTTGGTGACATTTTTAAGGGATCAATCTTGCCCTTCTAAGGACAAATAGGAGAGCATGGAGTAGTTGACTAATTAATTCCTTTTTAGTACCTTCCCCTCAGCTCACATTGTTTTTGATGTATTTCATAAAATAAATGACTTTAAATGATAGGGTGACTCTGATAAGTCTATGGCGAAAATCTCAATAACTTCAGCTAAATAATTGCGCAGATTTTTATCACTGGCTATATATCTCTCAYAGATCCTGTTTGAATGTATTTTCCATAGACCTTATCAGAGGTCTACTCACCAGCATGCAAGACATTTTAGTATATTTTAACTGTAGAAGAAGCACAGAAATTGACATAAGGGCAATTAACAGAAAACAAAAATACTTTTATTTTGACTTCCTTCGTTTGTCATCTTGGCTATGAAATAAGTTTTCTTGACTGATGTAAATGTGATTTATAAAGATGGAACTTAAAGTTATCATTGGGGTTTACATTTTAGATCTCATAGCTCAGTTTCAACGTAAATACTAGCCTATGTGAGACTATAGGAGGACATATTTGCCTTATTGATATTTCCTATGGGGCATAGGACACAGCAGGAACTTACTATGATTAATAAGAGAGGTAATGAAACGACACTGAGATAATTCTTAAAAATGCTGTAGAGCAATCCTAATATTCCATCATCAACCCTTTATCTTCTGTTTATGCCCTACCCATTACAATAATATCTGAGCATCTTATATGTTCTATAAATAAAAGGAAAAAAAATATGCTTCCTTCACTGAAATGAGCATGGAGGTCAATAAGGCTTGAAAATCTTGATTCTTGTAACTACGTGTACAGTGGTATGTACAGTAGAGATCTGAATTATTTATGTGCTGATGGTGCAGGATGGCATGTCATTTCACACACCGTCAGGCTCAGAAAAACACCTCTATTTTTTTTTAAAAAAAGAGAGAGAGAGAGAGAAATAGGCTATTAATACAAAACAAACAATAGACAATGTGAAAGGTCTGCACAGAAATCTGCAAAGAATATTCAAACCTGAGACTGGACATCTGTGTCCTTCGCATTTCTCATTATGGAGTATAAGGTAATATACGTACTGGTAAAGGTATGGAACAGAGGAATTGCATGTGGAACAGTGAGGTAGGGAGAGGATCTTCATGAAGTCTCGTTTAACTTGAGATGACTCTAGCTGCTAGAGAAAAGTATGGTTGCGGCAATTCAGAGCACCTAAAGCTAGTTTCCAGCTGGAAAGTTTAGACAGTCTTCTGGAGGAAGAAACTTCTCCTTCTCCATGAAGAAGTAAGAGGGGCTCGGATGACTAAGCCAGGCTATTTGAATACCCACAAGATGGTTTACACAAATCTCCAATACCTGCACTTCAYTCTGAAACTAGTTTTAAATAACCCTGGTAAGCTGGTAACGTGATTACACTACAAAACTAAAGAACTTGAAATAAATTCACTAGACATCATCCAGCTCATMCTATAAAGAATGAAGTAACAGAGGATCCGTTTCCTCTGCTTTTTTAGCTTTCCTAGTGGACTGTTGCAATATTTGCATTGTTGATATCAGTGTATTTGACCAATATTTTCTCATATTTCGCATACTAAAAACCTTTTTCAAGCTGCTTAATCTTTGGGGATGACATTTTCTAAATGTATTTATTGCTACCGGAAGATTTTTGGAGGGAAATAAAGGAAATTCAGTCAAGTTTTGGTGAGCTTTTCTACAATGCCTTTGATTGGGAAATTTAGTAGACAGCAGTATTTTAACAGGGGTAAGCTTCTGTGCCACATCTGAGAAAACATAGTTAATATGGCCACATTCTGGCAGCCACTTTGCAAAGTTGCAGTTCACACCTGCTATGCRGAGAATTTTGATCAAGCATCTAAACTTAGTTTAGTTTTTCCTTAACTAAGTAGGCATCATCCCAGGTTTTCCCTAACGCTGCAGTTCTGAACTGCTGCAGGATGAGACAGCTCAGGTCTAGGGCTGCAAATATAAACTCAGAGCAGGGGGTTTCCTCTCTCCCATGTTCTTCAGCTACACCTATAACAATAATTAAAATGTTCCAGATCTGTTCTCTGTCTCTGAGAACAAATGGCTCTGTGTGGCTTGMATCCCTATGGCCAAACACTTTTCAYTCCAAAGTACAGTGGCCTTGTCTACATCTTCAACCCTGGGAATATGCTATGCTTTAAACCATGGTTACTTTCTTACATGGTTAGTTTCTATGAGCTAGTTAYGCCAGTGAGTGTGCTAACCCTTAAACAATATGAAGAATTGTATGCCAATGCCTAAGYGTATAGTCTGGCCCTGACTAATTTAATGGTGGCCTCCATGGTCGTCTTTGCTAGGCGTAGGCAGTGATTCTAAGTGATCTGAATACAAAGAGGACAAGAGAGAGTGCTTTGGGACAAGAATATGAGTCAGGCTAGACTGAAACAGGGAATGGAAGTTGAGAAGAGACTGGCCATAGCTGTTGGAAGATGACTAGGACTGGAAACTGGACAGAGGGTGGAAAGGTGCTGGCTAAGATGGATGCTAATCTGACAAGCATGACATAGACTGGAGCTGGGGAGAGTGTACAACATTGACAGGATGAAGAAACAAGAACTAGAGGACAAGGAATGAGATTAGTTAAAAGACTTGGAGGATATGAAGAGAGTAAATGTCTGTAGAGTGCAGCATAAGATTAGAGCAAGAGAAAGACATGGGACATGGGAATATTTCATAGTGAAGCAGACAGCTAAGAAGAAAAGCAGAGTTTTGGGGACCTGGAGGCCTGACTCAAGAAGGGACAGAACTGGAGCAGGTACTTAGGACCGGAGATGTTAGCCCAAAAGAGAATGAGATCAGACCCCTAGAGCAGTGAGTCGTCAGCAGTTGCTATGGAATCACTCACTAATGCCTCTTTCTCTTAAGAGTYGGTTTACCTAAATCAGCCTACTACCTCTGTAGGTTACCTCATTAGTTCAAATGGACAACTCACTGAGCTTGTTGCAATAATTTTTGCCRTGAGTTCATATTCTCTGTCTGACCTATACTGTACATTTTAGAAAGATAACCAATTTTGATTTAAAACTTTTRAATAACTGAAAAAAACTACTCTGAAGCAAGTTGTTCCAATAGGAATATTTCAAAATGTAACATTTTAATCTAAATTTCAGCTGTTACTCACTGCACTGTTATACATTTTTTCTGCAAACCATATCTTCCTTACAGGCGGACTTATGTAGTGATATCAAATTATATTTGAACCTCCTCTTGAATAAACTCAACAGATGATTGATCCTGTCAATTTCTCATCATAACCAGCTTTTCCTGGTCTCGTCTCTTTGACTTCCTTTATCTTACACCACCCTCTCAGTATTATGGACACCAAAACTAAGTATTCCTGTAGGGTCTCACTGGTGTTATGTAGTGCTGCACCACCTCTCTATTCTTCTTTAACACTCCCTGCATAGTCATATAAGAGTTCACCCTGGAGATACGTCCTTGCATTATGGGTTCGTATTGAGCTGGTCTAGTTGAGTACAGTGGCTCTGTTTCATCCAGGATTATGTAACTATAAATTATGAGTAGGGCTTGTCCCTTCCTTCTCTATCATGCAATTTTGTGTCTAAATGCACTTATTTCACTAGTAATTAAAGTGTCATTGTCAAGCCCCATTAGTTTTGTTTAAAGAAATCTCATGAACAAATAGTAGAAGAGAAAGGAATTTGTATGGCATTCTGGATTTGTGTTTAATATCGTATGAAGATGTATATATGAAGTAAGAAATATTCTTATTTAAGAGACAACTTTGCTGCTAAAAACTGAGATATTTGCCTTCTGTTAATAGTTAATACTAAGTCATTCCAGACAAAACCCAAATATTAGTGTTCTTATTTGAGTAGTTTTGACCTAGAACTTTGCCCTTATTCTACCATGAAAATGTCTAATACAAAATACAAATAAGCCATGTACTCTACAATTCTGAAAACTGAATTGTCATTAGAATCCACTTWTTTTTTTTTTTTTTCAATAGAATTGTTTGCCAAAATACTGGCTGAAATTTTTCTCATCTATTTCATATTACAGACATCTTACACTGTTAATGAGCTACGATTTTCTTTCTGGATTATTTTACTGGTCATGAAAAAAAATCTGACTGGTACATAATTCTGAGGCTCATCTATAATGCCATCTTAAAGAGAAGTAAAATATTTTCTCCCATCTACTCCAGTATAGCATCACATCTTATGAGAGATTAAACGTTAGTAGTAGTTCATCTACTGTACATTCTTAAATTTCTGAAGATCTCTTGATGATCTACTGAGATAAATGGTCACCTTGCTCTAACTTCTGCCTTTGTCATCTTGTTCTCTGAGGACATGTCATTGTTATTTTCAGTAAGAAGTAGATCTGTGGTAAATATTTCCCCATTATTATTTGTGGTGAATTGATATAACAAAATAGTTTTTAACTATTCTGCTATGACTTTCTCCTTCTACATTTCTATTTGACTCTAAAGTGATTGAGCTGTTCTACCGACCTTGTCMAAAAAAAGTGAATTTTTATTACTTTTTACTTCTCTGTTTGCTTAATTACTATGGTAACAATAAAATGTAGTTAATAGTATACCCTCCTTAAATGTATCAGATCCCAGACTAGGTGTCTTATTGTAGGGTATTCTTTTCAATCATTTAATCATGTGAACCCTCCTGAACCCTTTCTGAGTTTTCAGAAATCTTAATATTTTTGGAAGTGGGCATTTTCTTCATTTAAAATATTCCCTATTTAAACAGGTGAATGGGTGGTTAATATCCAGTCCATTAACACATTCAAAAGGTCATATATATTAGCTGGCTTTTAGAGGTGTAAATGATTCATGGTATTAACTTTCAAATCCTTTCTATTTAATTATACACGCAGTTTTGTGTACTTTTCTCACTATCTTAGAAACTTTGCCTTAAAATCTCTGAGCAGTAGAGGAAAAAAATGACAAAATTAGCAATCACATTTCTGGGAGGTAGTTAACAACCACAGTATAATGCTCCTGATGTAATTGTGAKGGATGGACAATAGATGTTTTAAGAGACCTCTCATCACAGGAACCCTTTCAAGAAACAAGTTTGGCATTCTGCCATTCCAGAAAAATTAATATTGCAGAACAAAACCCCAAAAGAAGACAAGAAGGAATTACGGATATAAAAATGAACATGTGGAAGCCAGATTATATATTGCCTCTGTGCAGACAGCCAGGTGTGGAGATGCCAGCAAGAAAAAACTGACCTTTCCCATTCTGTGAACTTAACCTGACCAGTTTACCCAAAAGTCTCCTGAGGTTAAGCTGCTCTGCCTTGCCCTTACCAAGTGGTCCATATTAAAGCATATCATTTGTGGGTTTGCATTCTTACAAARTAAAAGACAAACATACTCCCAAAACAACTCAGTCAACTCTCAGTGAATATTTCCACTTTTAATGCCATTATGATCGATGGAAAAAATGCCATCAAACTAACTCAAATGGCAGTCCTGCTGACTCTTGGTAGCCCTGATTTTATGAGTTGTATTCTTTCTTATGCTCTATGACCAAGAATCCAAACAACCCCTCTGCACGGCCAGTTCTTTCACCCTCTGCCTCCGCAACTACTCCCTTGATGATCCCTTTAAGCTCTCTGCATCATCCTCTCCCCCCCATGTATCTCAGCTCTAGCATGCACACACTTGTCCCTTCCATAGCTTTTCCATTTGAGCCTAGTTTATCTCAAAGCACCACTGGATTTGTTTCTGCTCAGATGATCTGCCACCTCCTGCTTTCCCCCAAGACTTTGACAAATTCAGTCATACCATCATCTTCATCCTCTTGTCCAGGAAATGGAAAGGTTACTGGCTACTTCTAGCCAAAAGTATGGTGCTCCCATGTTTCTTCAAGTTCGATTGACCTATACCAGCTCTTCATCTCAGGTAAAGACTTGGGGTTCCACAGAGCAGCTTCTTACCCCACCACCAAGAGGTCAGAAGGGGTCGGAAGGCTGCACAAGGAATTGTTCCTACCCACCTCCCTTATCTCACCTCACTAAGCCAATCTAAACAACATTAAATTCTCTAAACAGTGACTGCATACTGGGCTGCTCCATCCTCTATGAACAGGGATAATATAAGGATGAAGTAAGGAGTAGTACATACAAGGCATGGGAGAAATGCTCTCTAAAATCAGTGTAGTATCCAAGTAATGTTTTAATGTATAAGATTTTTAATGCAATAATTGTTTTATCACTGAGACAAACATTGACAATAATAATACTTACAATCAAAAAAGCATATGAAACTAGTCCACCTTCAGTTTTGGTTACAAACTTGTAAGTCCTATAGTTGGAAGGATATCTGAACATTTTAAAGCAAAACTGGGATCATTTTTGAGTGAGTTCAGTAACCTGTGATGTCAAAGGGAATCTGACACAGATAATTATATTTCAAAATAAGGTAAAAAGTGGCCATTTCCATTGTGCCTAGCTTTCAAGTGTTAGATAGAACACATGGCAGGACCAGAAGGTGAGCCACCTTCTATCATGTCAGCTTGAAAACATTTGTTTAAAAGCCAGCCATGAACTGAGAGCAGAATGGTCCAGGAGGGGCAACTCAGAGGCCACATGGTGCTTCAGGGATCCCACTGCCTCCTGCATCACTCTCATCCCTCACAAGGACCCAAAGGGTCCACAGCTGTACAGAGCTATGTACAGGGTCAGGAGAAGTTGTTTGGCTGATGGAGCTGTATCAGCTGCTTGAATACCCACTCCCCCTCCACTCCAGGGACCCCTGACTGGGACAGATGGAAGCAATTTCTCTGCCAGATCTGACCCATGGGCCGCATTTTGAACTATGCTGACTTAATTTTTACAATGTTTAGAGCTCAATCTTCTGCTCAGTAAGGACTAGTAGAGATTTGGCCAGTAATCCTAAACTCTTCACTCTTTCTAGTTATTTATTACAACCTATTAATAGGAGTGTTTGAAAAGCAGGAATTTTACCCTTATTTTCATTATAATCTATAGTGGAAATTTTCTAGATTCAAACTTATTTAGAATCCTCACATCCTGTAACTAATTCTAGTAGCTTTAGAGAATTCCTCTGCTGGGAAAAATCCAGGATCATCTCTGTTTGGAGTATATCCAGGCTCATTTCTGTTGGGGGACCCAGAATTTTTCCAGCATCCCCAGCCATGATGCCATTTGGGACTGCTGCCTTCAGGCGGGCCATACTCTAGCTTACAGAGTTCCCAGGACTGGGGTAGGCCTGCCAGAAATGCATACAGTTTCTCTTGGAATCTTGCCTTGGATTCAGCAAAACTTTATCAAACTCAAGCTGTTTTGAATGAAATATTTCATGCTCAACCAACTGGCATTTTTAGCAAAACTTTGAAGCAAAAGTTTTCTGACCAATTCTACCTATTAATAAAATATCAGGCCTTTAGTGAATGCCAACTAGTGTCTTCTGAGTTATGGAAGTGTTAATTTCCGTGAAACAKCTCATGTGAAAAACATAAACACCTACTTGGAATCTGGTTTTATTTAATGATCATTATGTATGCTATCAGAGTACAGTCTCCAGAATTAATTAATATTCAGATCCAAAGGGATAGTCCTCCATTTTTTGCACAATGAGATCCTTCTGTCATGGTGGATGGCAGCTGGATATGGAAAGAAGGAAGCCGCTACTTCAGTTGAATCAACCTACACGCCAGTGAGAAATACGAATGATACATAGTATGGAGATGATAGAGGATGACAATAATTCCCTCTGCCATTGCCCTCAGGCAATCCTCTAGGGCAGTGTGCTCCCAGGGCAGTTTGAAAGCTCATGTACCTGTGACTCAAAATGGGACCATCCTGGAGAATATTTCCACTTTCAATAGAAGTGGACTAAAACCATGTCCATAATATCCATAAGCTTCTTATGACTGAAGTCAACAAACTGAATGTAAATAATACCAGAAGTATCAGGAAGAAAAAGCTAATGTGCACTGCGCACTTCTATATGCAGCAGTAAGAAACATTTTATCCCTGGCTTTACGTACTTTTAACCTCTGTTTCATTAGTATTAAATGTGAGTTTGCAGAGTAAATAATGGGAAAAGATAGCCTGTGCCCAAGTCTTACATATAAGATTCTTATTAACACGGTGAGCATTTAAAGAATATGAAAGCATAACAACAAGTAAGACTATGTTCTGCTGGCACTAAAATCAAGCACTATTGTATGCTAAATAAATGTTTTTAATAGGATGCTTCTTTTATGGAAGATGCAAGGTCTCTTGATATTTACAGCATTTATAAAAGGTTAAACAATATACATTAACCAGATCATTTGCCTCATCTTTCACCATTCTATTTGTTTTATTGTTCTTATAAAACATGATCCTCTAGACAGGTGAACAGTGTGAAATACTGCTGGTCACATATTACATAAACCAGGTAAGAGAGGAAACAAAACCACCGATATCTAAACACATGAAAACAACCAAAGAACTGCACAAAATGGCACCAAAAAACAATACTAAAATTTAAAATAGCTGTGGTTATTTCCTTGGTGTATTAGGGTACCTAAGTATATGGTGCTGTATGTTTTTCTGGTAGTACTACTCCATTGCTTTAAATATACCCCAAAAGGACCAGATGCTATAAAGACAGACTTCATTGTGCCATGCACCATGCTTTCCAGAGTCAATCCTTGTCCACTTTTGCTTTTTAGGCCTTTACGAAGGAGGAAGAGTGAGAAAACACATAGTAATAYCTGTCTTATTTTCTAAGCGGGCTCACTCTTTAAGAAAGCAAGTACATCAAATGGTTCTTCCCCGACAGAAACTAGGAGTGCTACTGAAATGGTCCCATTAGATGCAGTACCAGATAATGCTGTGGTTACTGTTGTGCCTGAGGAAATGACCCAGCACAAGTGTGGCATTGAGGGCATTTTCTGCAATCCTACCTGTAGGCTAATGTTAGCGTAGCAGAGAAACAGAGCTCCCTAACACATCTAATCCCCTAATTAGGAACCCGTATTTGTATTTACGAGTTCAATAAGAGAAAGTTCAGTATTACGGTACATGTCTGTCTGAAGGATATGGGGTTTTGTGGCTACACCTTCCCATATGAGGGCCAGTACATGGGCCCACGTATTGACCTATCCGTACTGTTAAATCGCTGGTATCACCCCTGGCACTGCCACTGGGCCAGGCAATGGGAAGATTGTATGTGGGTGTTTTGTTTTCAGAAGGTAAGGCAGTTTAGGTATACAGGCATGAGAAGTGCTGTGGGTCTCAGAACTAGGATGCAGTCCCTGGCCTAATCTATTTAGTGGTATACATGCAGCCTCAGGGTACAACTGTGTCRGAGAACTGATTCAAAGAATTTATCTTGGTGGCTCACACCACAGCTCTTTCTTCATGATAAAAAATACATGTAGTAAAGCAACAGCAGAATCTGCATTTTAAAGGCAGACCAGCTTGCTACGGGTTCTTTTGCACCTTCACATGGCAGCCTTCAAAAAGCAAAGATTTAAGGCAAACGCTTAAAAACTGGAATGCATATTTTAGGGAGAAACAGGTTTTGTTGCAGATACATGAGTATGCATCTGGTGTCACTGTGTTAGGCACATTGCTAAGGCTGTAGCTGAATGAAGGGCTTTTTGAAGTGAATATGCTAAAAATGTATTACATACATTCAGTAATAATATATTTCTGTAGTATACTTCAAAAATTCAATGCAGTTCAGTGCCTTTCCAGAATCAATACTGTTCAGAAAGTCTGAACTTTATGAGAGGAAAGGTTATTGTTACAAATTCTTCCAGAGTCTCTTGTTGAATTTGACATGATTTCAAACCAATTGATCCTGGTAGTGTCTAATTGGACTTTCTGAGTACCTTACTGTATGTTTCTACATTTGCTTTTTCCTGATACATTTCATTAAKTGATGAAATACTGCTATATAACAATTCTCATCTTTGAAATAGCAAGAGAGCTTCAGATTACCTCAAAATTACATCTCCTCATTGAGGCTCATGCCATGTTTCTGTCCAACATTTTCCAGTTGACCAAAATTCTCCTTCAAATCCTTCTTCAAGATGCCTGTGCTCAAAACTGAAGTATAGAAAAAAAACCCTAAACATCTTTAAGCAGCACTTCTGCCTTTACACTGGATACCTAGATAATGAAATTACATATCCACCCTTAATGCTTACTCTGTTATGGGTTCCCAGTTAGGAAAGCTTTTCTTCTGTGTGGAAGATCAGTAGTTAGGACTCAAATACATTTTTGACCCATCAGTGCTTAAAGCCTTGCTAGTTCTCAGTGCTGGTCTTTCAATGAGTTTTCAAGCTCTTTTTCCCATCAAAGGCATTTGTCTGGAATACAGCCTAGCATATCCTTGGTGTTCAAATGAACGCATTTGCAAAGCCAGTGTTCCAGTATGGGTACAGAACAATTTTCACAACTTGATATGCGCTTAGCCCACTGCAGAAATTACCCTGGATCAGGAAACCAGTCAGACATTTCCCAGGCCATATTGTGGTATGTCAGGTCTAGACATTGACTCATTGCACAAAGGTAGAGGCCAGGCCTGCACAACAAATTCTGGCTTGCCAGAACCACTTAGGTGTTSTCGCAAAAAGTGATTGTCATAACTATGGCAACATAAACTGCCAGCAGAGAGATGATGGTCTAGAAACATTTTGCATGTGTTGGGATGGTTTCTGTAATTTAGGGAAAAAGGCATAAACTGAGCTACCAATATCAGTTTTGCCAGCCTGAAGTATATGCCTTCACATGCTTTTGAATATGGGAGATGTACCAGGTACGATACTAGGAAGGTTTACAAATACAGACCTTTCCTTAATTTGTAAATTTTTCATGCAAAAATGAGCATGTCTCCAAGGCTTAGTTTGTATAGCTTTTCCAAAGTCATTAGGTCAACATTTTCTTGAAAAACTGATTTCTCAMCTCCTTTAATCTTCGTATATTATCTAAGAAATGTAGATCACTTGATAGGAGTGTTTTGTTTATATGTTTATTGAAAAAGTTGAATTTCTCAGTTATCTTAAGTACAGAGAGCTTTTTCTGGAAACAGAAACACTTTTCTGTTCAAATGCCTTGTGAAAATGCACTTTTGGACAATGCTTTTTCACTAAGAGGCTTCCATGTTTTCAGGCACAAGGAGGAAGGCAGGTTCAGAAATTTGACATGTTAGCTGATACATCGGCTTTCATTTATTATATACACAATGCAGAAAAGATTTTTTCCCCAAACTTGGATAAATATTCATAATATTAAATGAGAATACAATGTCAGCTTGAGTTAGATACTCTCTTTATGAAAATCTGAAATTCTATTGCTTTCTAACTACAGCCTTGACTACATATTAATGGAACAACATACATATAGAAGATCTGGCAAAGTTTCTATAAATTATCAGAAAATTTATTTCAAAGTTAATTAGATAGAAGCATATGTTACAAGAATACCAAACTGAAGAATAAGATTTTGGGGCCTTAAACTAAGACCCTAGAAATAGTAAACCAAGWCTGGGATTTATCTCTGAAAAATACGTGTGTTTTCAAGGTGCTAGCTCTGCACCACACCTACCTGCCCTCTGGCAGGGCATGTTTTTTGGGGTGACTGCCTAGACAGCAGCAGCGTTAAGCTCTTGTCATGCCCATGCTGCGCACCTGGGGGGTGAGGGGTACAAAGCACATCCCTGTGGACATGCGAAGTTGCAGTCCAGATCACTTAAGTACTTCTCTGATGACATACAAACCCACCACACTTGGATCTCAAAGTCAAAGCAATGGCTAGCTAAGGTCTTTCTAGAAGGGTACCACATTAACTGACGACTGCTTTGCCTGCTATAGGATAGCTATTTAGTCACTCATGCTCAGTTGTAATAACAGTAGTTATTACCCATTGGTTGAGTCATTAAAATGTTGCCGTGTATATTCTTACTCTGACCCACTTTGAGGCAAAATATGATAGCTTATTATGGTTTAAGCTTAGTAGCATGATTATGCAATAGACTCAGCTGAAAACATACGCAGTAACAGCTAGGGTGACTGAGCTAATCGACGGTAACTAGGTAAGACACTRTAAGTCACATTTGATCATGGACTYATACCCTTTGTTTCTGCTCCTGTAGTTTCTACTTTCACAAAATTACCATGGTGCATCCTGCAGATGGTGGGAAGGAAGAATTTCTGTTTACTGTGAATAAAGAGTTCATGACCCAGGAAGATAAAGAAAGACCTCACTGGTTCAGACCAAAGTCCGATTAAGCTAGTATTCTGTTTCCCTCATAAGTTATTCRTGGACTCCTAGACAGGGTAAGATACCAAGGCATGGACTCAGTTATACTTTCCTTGGCATAATCTTGAGAATATAAACTTCCTGAGCCAGAGTTTATATTTCAGACACAGTGTTTACTGACCATGACTGGATTTGTCTTCCACAAATTTGTCTAGTATCTTTAGGCTCCCCATTCATACCTTTAGCCTTTATTACAGTCTATGGTTGCCAGTTCCATTATTTTAAAACGTGTGGCACAAAAATTATTTSCACCTGTTTGTTTTGACATTGTTGCCACTTAATGGCACTGATGGTCCCTCTTTTGTGTTTGGAGTTTGTGTTAAAAATCACGGGGGCTTATGCATAGGGAACCAAAAATGCATTCAACTTCACAGCCCTTTTGTGAAAATGGAGGAATAGAGGCAATTGGAAAGAACACATGTATTTGAGACCCCAGTATAAATTGTCATATTGTATTTCCTGATCTGTGCTTTATTGGATGACTTTCAGAACAATTAGCAGAGCAACTTCAAAACTTTTCAACTTGCTTTAATGTATATGCCATTCAACTAATGTTARCATTTCAATATATTGCATTTATTATGAAGGAAGTACCCTAGAGTGTTCGTCTAATGAGAGACCAAAGAACAGCTAATCAAACTATGTTAGCATATTGTCAGACAGTTTCAGTGCCATAACCACATTATGCCAAGGCAAGAGCATGAAGGTAAGTCCTTTTATTGAGCATAGCTCTCTGACATGTATCGAGGAAGAAAAGAACAAAGTACCATAGCAGTATGCAGAGGTAATGGACCTCAGATATTAGTATATCACATAGSAAGAGTTTAAGTGCATCAGCTTACGCATCAGTTACCAACGACGGGATACATCAAGGAAAAGCATCACAAGACATGAAAAATTAAGATATTAACATATTTGTCTTATGTTCTATTTCCGTCTAATCACCCTTCTCTATACTTCTACCTTTTCCCTCTACTTTATTATTGTTTTTATTCCTTACTTACCTTGAAACATCTATTATATTTTTAAGTAGGCAGCAATGCAATCTTTCTTCAGCAAGCATTTTAGACAGTTATTTTATAACACCCTTATTTCCCTTCAGTCATTAGAATTGTCAGTACTAACAAAGCAAATAAGTATTTTCTATGAATCTTTATTTATAAAAAAAAAAAACTTTCCATCATAAATATTGCTGAATATTATTCTGTTTTTAAAGATTCTGTAATTTTAAATGCTATAAAAGAGATAAAAATAGCAAATAAATTCAATGAAAATGCAACAGATTAATGTCGTTAAAAATCACTGAAACCTCTCTGACATGCTGAAGTAATCTCCATGAAACACCAGTGTGTAATTTTGCTAGCCACAGTTATTCGGAATGCTTTTGATACCTACTGGTGAATTTATTTTGTATCCCAATAAACAGAGACAAGTTCAGTGACATTGTTTTAGTTTCACAGCAAGTTAAGTTTTGTTTAAGTATTGATTTTTTTTAGTTTGATTAAGCTAAGATTACATAATTTACTAATTGATACTGTTTAAAGTAGCTTTGTTATGTTATAGGAAAATACGAAATATAGAAATTGATCAGTTTAGCTGCATTTAGCTACTGAGTACCATACCAACAGCATATTATGATTAAAGCTGTAGTACCTCCAAGTTTGCTTTCAAAGTTACATGCTTATGGCAGCTACACTATTTTACGGCATTCCACAGACTTATTTTGTTCCCATTGTCATCTTAGGTCTGGAATTCTTTTCTTATACTCATTAGCGAAATATGCTTTGTTCACCAGTTCTACAAAATAAGTAAGGTTTTTCTATCACGGCAGTGACACCTGCTGTTGAAAGCAGCTTTGTTGGTGGATCAAAGGTGTAAGAGAAAGCTTTTCTTAGCGAAGGTTGCCTTAAGATCATAAACATCAGGGAGCCTTCGTCACATGCTACCCTGGGAGAGGGAGGGCAGGGAAGGGGAAAAGGGAGGAAGGAAGGAAAGGGAAGGGGAAGGCAAGGGAAAGAGAGGAGAAAAAAAGAAAGCAAGGTAAATAGAAATAAAGAGAAAAAAGAAGAAAAAGAGGAAGAAGGGAGAAGGAGTAAGGGAAAGGAAGGAGAGGGAAGGAAGAGAAAGAGAGAGAGAAAGACAGGAAATCATTTTTGCAGGTATTGAAGGTTATATATGAGTTCATGTATGGCTAAGTAATTTTTGAAAAGGGACCTGGTTGAATATAAACATGTTTTCAAAAGTTTCTTGGCCATGGCCTTCTTACATAGATCAGATATAGAAAAATAATTCTTCTGCCCTAAAGACTTTGGTTCATGCATTGGCACAACTGCTAAGATTAATTTCTCAACCTCAAAATAGTGACTTATCAAATTCATTGGCTTTATAAAAGTTCAAAGTACCTATGAATGCAGTGAATAAAGAAATGAAATATCTCTGTTATTTTTTTTCTTGAGGAGAAACACTGACATTTTTCAACTTCTTCAACTTAAAGAAAAATTAAAACCTTTCTTCATATGTACGTATATATATGTAGTACCTATATATGTTTCACTTCCATCTAAAGAAACTATAGCTGCATAGTTACATGCAGAAAAAATGCTTCAATAAACCTTGCATAAGTAGAATATACAACCAATGGATTTAAATCTATATATACAGTTTTGTATGTAACAGAATTCCTGTGTGCTAGCATACATAAAATATGAGCATCACTAATAAACAGCAGCTGGAGTATATAGCAAGCTGGATCTTTGTGTGGAATATCTTTAAGGTGTTTTTGGCACAACTTCCAGGACTGTCTTGACCAACACTTTCCCAGATGTGTAGGATTATGGGATATATCTGTTGGAATCTCTCAGGAAAGCACTTTAATTCACAGCCACACCTGGGCTGGATATTGCAATCAGCTCCCATTTTCCATTTACAATTTTCCTACCCTGTTCATTTTAATTTCTCTGTTTTCTCCCTTATCACTTAATATATTTTCCTCATTATTGGCATCTGGGCTGTGTGTTCTAACACAAACACTGAAAGACCAAATCAAGATTAAAAAAAAAGAGCAAAAATATTCCCATTTCAGATGGAAGAGCAGATGGAGCTCTTGGCACTTCAGAGGATTCAAATTGACCCTCTGCACCAAGCTCAGGGAAGACAGACTGTCACTGCTGACTGGGAAACACTAAAGAGACCTGTTTTCCCATCGAATATACAGTAGCATTTTCTAATTCTTTAGCTCTAAGCTGTGCATGGCCATGAAAGAGCAGCTGATTTTATCAGATTAGACTATCTCATATCTCAGGAATGCTCTTCTCTTGCTTTCATACAGAAATGGGTAATGATTGGTCTGAATTTTGCGATATAATTTTGATTCTACCATTTTCTTATCAGTACCTGAAAAGGGCTGTGATTAAGGGCTGACTACGTCCTGCTTCTTCCTCCTACCCCCGCTCCCTTTCTGCTTCTACCAAGTGCCATCTTTCTTACGGTGCTTGGTAATTTTAGCACCCTAACACCATCATCCAATGATTAAAATACTCGAACAGAAAAGGACTAGATCTTTACCTGATGCARAAGGATTTAGCTCAGCTGACTTCATGGGATGAAACCTGCCCAGAGCAATTCATAATCAGGCCCGAATTCTCCAGACCAACCCATGCATATTCACGGAATATACCATCACTCCCAGGTACTACATGCTATGTTGGTTGCCTGTACTTGCTATTACTCTAACAAGGCTTTATAGCATTATTTCCTTAGACTGATATTCAGTATAAAGCGTGTGGCTGATAATTTCTAAGTGTTGTAAGTGTAACTCAAAGAAGTCCCTTTTTATGAACTGGAGAAGAGAAGCTGTACTTTGGATAAAGCCCTGAAGAAATAGAGCCTACATAAGTGATATAAAGGTCAGTAAAATCCATGTTCTTTTAAAAGGCATCAAAGATTCAACTTTGATTAGTTTAGCTTAGCTTCAACCTTAGCTAAAAGTCTTCTAAGACTGGCATAACCATGCAAAAGGCTCAAGTAAGGTAGATTCAGATATCCTTCTCCAAGGTTCTAAGGTTGATACTTTCTTTTCACCCCTGTTTTTGTGATATTGGATAGTGTTTATAACCTTCCTACAGTTGTGTATGGAAAAATTATGGCCGATAGGTCAACAGTTTGAATTTGTTTCCTACGTGAACAAAATGTTCTTTCTACTGCTTGATCTGCCCACCCAAAATTTCCTTGTTTCTCTAAACCAGAGTGGAGGATGAGTAAGAGAATAGTCAAATATACCTGGGAGATATAGAAACAGTAATATATTGTCAACATTTTAAAAAGAGTTTTAAATGAAGTGTCCAGTGTGGTAGGAGCACCCTGTGACAATGTGGGAATTGTTAATTCTCTATTGAAACAATGTATAACAAAAAAAGGACAAAACAGTACTTGGCAATTACTGGAATATTGTTTGTGTGTTGGGGAYTCTTCACTCCTGAAAGACAGACTAAGCACAGCAACACTGCTCCAAAACACTTGTCCAGTATGTGCCATTCAAAGGCAAACACAGTGGACCGAAGAAGACCTTGCACTTCAAGACTTTCTTTCCCAGAAATATACCTCAGAATTTTAGTGCAAGCTGCTCAGTTCAGAACATGTTGTTCTTCTAAGGAATGCTTATGAGTATTTTCAAAGAGAAGGTAGGYGCTGAAAAATAGAGAAATGCTTCTCTCCTTCCTTCAGGGAACTCTACGCAGGAAATGCTGAGAACCTTCTGAGACACCATTCTTGGGACCACCAGTTCCTGACATTTTCACTTCTTTGCCCACTCTCTGTTTTCTATAGTGAAACTCTAAATAATCGTTGATCTAATTTTTAAAAAGTTCTCTGAGAAAATGCCACCAATCTCACTTTCTGTCGCATGATGGATATCATGGTGGATGTTTTACAGAAGCACTTGCATTCGATGGCACTGCCTCCTCTGGCAGGAGGGCATAGTCACATCATACCGAGCCTCCTCTAGTAAAGCTCCAGCTATCATCTAAAATGTGCYGAGAGTCCTCATGATTATTTAAATCCAAAATTAAATGCCAAAACTGCAAGAATAATATTTTCCCCTATATTTTCTTGAAACTAGGAAAATAAAGAAAAATCATCTGCTCTATTAAATGCATTAGCTGAATTTGGCCCTTTTATTAGTACAGCTATTAGCTGTTGCCAACATAACCTGGATTTCACATAAATTGAAAATATAAACTAGGTATTCCACAAGCAATCCTACAATTTTAATAATAATTCAGTTTGATAATTTACCTTTATTTTTTCTCCAAAATAGTAACAAAGACTAGAGTCTTGAGTAACATTTCATTTTTAAATAGTTATTTTTCAGTTTTAAGAGGACATAAAAGCATCTGAAATTATGAACATCATTTGCCACTCAAATATATTTTTGTGCCAAGTTTTGCTACAAAGCAAATTTTCAGCTGAGTGACAAATCAATAAATATGTGGGCTTACAGTAGCTCTTCTGAGAAACTGAACTTCAAAGGGTGTCTTTATAACACTAACAAAAATGTGCTAATTTTTATGCTTATTTTTCTTTCTTAGTTTGTTCCTGATGGTTAGGAAGTCGATCGTTCATTTTTCTACTGCCATTCACACCAGCTGCTATAAAACAGCTATAAAAATACTCCCAGTGCAGATCTTGACCGTAGATCACTGTACCTAGACCCAGCTGCAGATGGATGGAGCAGCTGGTCCAGAGAGGTGCTGTTCCTGACTCCCACACACACTTGGTCATGATGCATGAAGCAGCACAGTTGCTCCCYAGCCACAATTCCCATTCAGTCACAGATTTATGAAGTAATGAGCCGCCTACCAGAAAAAAACAAAAGCAGCAGCTCTGCAGCACACTTTAAACAAACACCCAAGAATATTCCATAATTACAAATAACTGCAACTCAGCCATTGGATGAATTACTAAAACTTTTTTATATAACTGGTTAAATGGGAAGCAAATACAGTAGAGCAAGGAAAGAAAGATATACACCTCTATAGGGAGACAGCAACACAAAAATTGATAATCATTTCTCAGGACACATTTTTTTTAATCACTTTTTGATGATTGGTGGGGTTGTTCTGCAATGATTTATAAATATTTCATGTGAGCAGGCTATTTGGTAATTACTATGTGACTGTATCAGCTTATTTTTACTCTAAGCATAAGAAAAACAAGCAAGAAGAATGAAGAATGGTGCAAGATAAGATATGGGGCCTGTAATAAAGGCTAACTGGCTGTTGAGAGACACTGGACAGCCATGGCTTAGTATTATTTAGTACTAGAAAGAGTTATGCTCACAACTCCAAAGAACCCAACCACATCTATACTTGTTTGTTATTACTGATGCAACATTAACTTGGATTATTTACGTTGTCCACTACCAATTTCTCTTGGAAAATCAGTCACTGATCTTCAAGCTTAAAAATCTTACAGTTGTAGCTGATTTTATTTGATGTGAATTACCTTTGAAAAGGCAGGTTCAACCCTTTAGGTCTCTTTTAATGGGCATAAGTAATTAAACAAATTTTTCTGGCGTCAGCTGGGAGACGGCTGCATTATCTARTAAGTTTTTTCTATCTCTAACTTCTATTAATGCCAATGGGAGTTTGAATTGTGTAACAAGGCTAATATATTTACAGCAAGTCAGCCTAATGGAAATAATGAAATCTGAAYGGAAGAACCCTCCTTTCAGGCTTCTCTAAGATTATTCCCAGATAAACATTTTCTGTGCTCAGAAGCTCTCCTCATTGACTTTGACTTCTTTTGAGGGGAACTATAATATGAATGTAATCCCAGAAGAAATTAAGATGACCATATACAAACTAATTAGTTAAACAATATTTGATACCAGAGGCTTGTATTCATAGTGACTGAAGGGGGTTCAGGACCAAAGTCCAAACTCCAACCCTCCCAGGTGCTAACTTGTCGTCATGTAGCAAGTGAGGGTATGAGTACTTTATAGGAATCTAGAATTAATTTCTCCCCTGATCTTATCTTACCCCCTCGTTACATTAGCGCTTTGTATCTGTGAGGTCTATCCTAYGCAGTAACATGGGAAACAAGAAGCTTTAAACTCTCTCAGCCTGGGATTCCCTTAGCAAGTGCAGATAGGCAGAAAAGAGCTAATTTCACAAAGTCATTGCATTCTGCAAACTGTCCCCCTCATGACATGCTAGAGCACAAGCGGRAAGAAAAGGGGGAAGGTTTTAGTGCAAGTAACAGTAGGAAGAGTYTATTTTATGAAGCTTTTAGTGATCACTTTAGACAGCCAAGGACAAACTCACAACAGAACCACTTTTCTCTATTGCACCAGTTCAGTGGAGAGCAAAGTCTGTCCCCTGCCATGCACTTTCCAAGGATAATGGAAAAGCATTCATGTAAAACATGCTCTTTGATATCAGTCAAGTACCACTGATAACTCAGTATGGTCTTATGGGGCTGTAAAACACACACAGATACAGATATCCTTTCCCTAATAGTTGGAAAGTTCAATTTTATTTCCAACAAAAAACAGTTACTGAGGCAAAATATATTTTTAACAGCCATTTCAAACACTCCCAAGACACAAGTGAAATCTGAAATATGATTGAACTTTTACAGTTTTCCCCTGCACATTTGGACTCTCAGCTCCGAAGCAGTGATGAACATCTGTCCCCAGATACAACATACCTGAGATTTTTGTTTGTTTTTTTTGGACAAACKGGTTCAAACTAAGTGACTTCTCCCCTGGAGCTTCATGTGCTGCCAGATGGGTGCTAAAATGTTGACAGTTAGCACCCCAACATCAATTTCTGTAAAACCCTTTTGGGCTTGAGTTTAGTTCAGAGGTGTGTGAACAGCAAACATCGCCGGGGAAAGCTTATTAGCGCTGTGGCATTCCTGACCCTGCCCTCCAGCAGCTCCTGACCAGTGCGTGCACTGCGCCTTTTGTGGTACAACAGCATTTTCCACTGGCTCCGAAGAATGCCTTTTTGTGCTGTAGAGGCTCACCTGCTTAATAATGGTAAATTGCCGTATAATCATTAACCAACTAATATCTGTTAAAATAAAACCGAATTAAGGAAAAACAGATGTTGTTTTCCGTGTTTAATGAAAAAGGTTTATGCATCCTCATACTGCATTGTCTGACCTTTCTCAGATTTGGGCGTTATGTACCAGAGAAAGGTATTTACCATCTAATCCACATATTTGTATGCTGTTTGTGGAATTACCCAGAATACATTTGGAAAAGCAAAACAGCAACCCTTGGCAAACATGCCAGTGACCGTAACCTATGAGCAAATGAAAGCAGGACAACTGAGAGCTGCAGCTCCCAGAATGCAATTGCTCACACGTTTGGTTGTCCCCTAGAGGCATATGAAAATTTTTGCACTTAATAAGAAGCCAGAACGTTTCCCTTGCTTTAAAATTTCACAGCAAGGTGAGGAGGAATAAATATCACTCCATCACCAGTGCAGTTTAATTATTTCATCCTATAGTGGGAAAGAATGGCATCATTAAAACAATTTTTCAGGTAGAAACAGTGTCAAAACTTCCAGAGTAAAAGGTAGTTCTTGGCTGAATGGAGTAAGTGCTTAACCCATAAGGTTAATAGATGGGAAATGTGTGAGGCAATCACTGCACAAATGGAGAACCCAAGTTAAAACTTCCATGCAGAATATTTTCATGGGAAATAAGTCACCTTAGAAATATAATTGACATTGTTAACTGATAGTTTGATTGACATAGTTTGCTGATGATACCAAGCTGGGAGGAGTGGYTRAYACACCTGAGGGCTGTGCTGCCATTCAGAGAGACCTGGACAGGCTTGAGAGTTGGGCAGAGAGGAACCTSCTGAGGTTCAACAAGGGCAAGTGCAGAGTCCTGCACCTAGGGAAAAATAACCCTAGGCACCAGGACAAGCTGGGGGCTGACCTSCTGGAGAGCAGCTCTGCAGAGATGGACTTGAGAGGACCTAGTGAACAACAAGTTAACCGTGAGCCAGCAATGTGCCCTTGTGGCCAAGAAGGCCAATGGTCTCCTTGGGTGCATTGGGAAGAGTGTTGCCAGCAGGTCAAGGGAGGTGATCCTGCCCCTCTCCTCAGCCCTGGSGAGGCCTCATCTCGAGTCCTGTGTCCAGTTCTGGGCTCCCCACTACAACAGAGACACGGAGCTACTGGAGAGAGTCCAGCGTAGGGCTACGAAGGTGATCAGAGGGCTGGAGCATCTGCCCTAGGAGGAAAGACTGCGAGAGCTGGGCCTCTTCAGCCTAGGGAAGAGAAGACTGAGGGGGGATCTTATCAATGTGTATAAGTACCTGAAGGGAGGGTGTCAAGGGGATGGGGACAAACTCTTTTCAGTTGTCCCGTGTGACAGGACAAGAGGCAATGGGCAGAAATTGAAGCACGGGCAGTTCCGCCTGACCATGAGGGGGAATTTCTTCCCTGTGAGAGTGACAGAGCACTGGCACAGGTTGCCCAGAGAGGTTGTGGAGTCTCCTTCTCTGGAGATCTTCAAGGCCCGCCTGGATGCAACCCTGTCTCCCATGCTCTAGGTGACCCTGCTGAGCAGGGAGATTGGACTAGATGATCTCCAGAGGTCCCTTCCAACCTTACTGATTCTATGGTTCATTGGAAGGTAGCAAAGCAAGCTGCAAGGATATCTCTAAAGGTATTAAGCCCATTTTACTGGAATAACTCAGGCGATTAACCTAGGAGTTTTTTTGTCTTAAAACTAGAGACTTTATGGCCTGAATGAAATGATTCTTTTGTGATAATCAAGGCTTCAGGAGGGTCTTAATTCTCTGTCAGTGACCCAGTTGTCACTAGAAAGAAAGAGTATCATAATGAAGAAGCAAGAATAACAGTAAGAATAACAGCTGCTATAATCTTACATGAACATTATAATTCTTATATGAAGTCAATAGGTGACAGTAATGCAGAACCCAGTAGGGATTCAACCCGCTGATACCATTTCTAGAGATAAGTAGCAAAGTCATACAGAAATGCTAAAATTATTGTCATTGCTATCAAAGCTATATAAAGAACCACACCTCCACCCTCTCCCTTATTGTCCTTTAGGAAACCAACACCTTTCCTCTTAAGGGAAATCTGTCTACATGATTTTGACATCCCCTGTCAGATTGAGTCAGATCACAGGGTTCAAACAGTTTAGCAACTTGCCTCTTGCAGGGAGCAGCAAAGGATGCTCAGGAAAGAACATAAGAGTTAGGTCATATGCAAARTGTTCCTTTCCCTGCTTCTGATGATCTAGCCCTACTGCATTTTGTTTGATGAAATATACAACTGAATTTTATTTTGATGCAAAAAAGTACCGACTTTTATTTTGAGTTTTTATTTGTTTGCTTGTTTTCAATTTGTTGCAAGATAATTTCACTGTTTTCTGTACTCATACTTTGGTCTTGACCATGGTCCATAGATATAAACACAACTATTTTTCCAGCTATACCAGTTCTAATTAAAGATAGTTTCTTTTCCTACAAACCTTGGTCTCCCATTGGTTGCTTCTAGWTCTTTCTTTCTGAGATATAGTGATGAGTCTACCCTATACGCTTTCCTCAAAACAATTCAAGATTGTACATAACTGATCATATTCCCTTCAAAACACCTTTTTCTAGTTGAGGAATCCGGATCTACTCTTCCTTCTAATAGATATCGGAAGGGGGAGTACTAGTTTTTGGTCAAGCTCATCAAGAATATTTCACTTAAGTATTTACTTATTATTACTATTATTATTGAGCATTGTCAGTTTGTAGAAACTTAACGTTTTTCCAAGAATATTCCAAACCTGACAAAACTTTAGGAAGAGATTTCTCAAGCCTAGATGGCATTTCTGGCCAAAATAAAACAGAGAAATGAGGATACAACTGCACATCCTTGAGCTGTGGGGATTGATAGACTTCATGGAACAGCCTATTTTCAGCACTGCAGTGAGTGACTGTCCTAAGTTAAAGAAACTCGCACTGGCTGAGCAGCTGGTACATTATCTAGGTCAAAGAACGAACCTGTAACAGAGTAGTGTATCGAATTCACATATTTTCATGCCTGCAGCATTGCTCTGATCCCTTTGGCACAAACTTTTTTCTCCCTCACTTTAGAACCCTTTTACCCAGTCTAGCAGTATAAAGAGACTTCAGACTATAAAATAAAAATCAATTATTGCCAATTAAGACCCTTTTACGCTACTTGTGTACTGAGAATCAAATGCACCAGTTGTTCTGAAACTATGATAGAAAGCAAAATGATTCTGTATTTAAATTTGAGAGTAACTACAACTGCGAAATTTGCCTTCCGTCCTAAATAGTATCTTGAACTACATCAGGACACTGTCCTTCGTCTTTTGGTGAGTTTGGCTTTGAAATTTTCTTCAAGAGGTGATGAGCGAAATTCACCACTGAATATCAGGAAGGTAAAGACTGAGGTATCTAAGGGTCATTTCTGGTGAAAGATAGTTTTCAGGTTACACGCTGCAGTTCCCAGACACTTGGCACATTGCTATTTATTTTTCAAAAAGTTGATTGTAGTGCTAGCTAGCATCGAGCCTGTCATATTTAACATTTCATTTCTGCTGCTTGGCTCTGTTAATCATTTCAGAGAAGATGCTGCTGACTATGAGAAACAGGGAATGAAGTACTTGTATGTGGAGATCATTCCTGGGTAGCTGTTTTGCTTAACACTGAAGGTTTCAAGCTTTTGTGACTTTCTTTTTTTCTTTTTTCTTTTTTTTTGCTTTTGCTAGGCTTACTATTGTTACTATCTAAACAGAAACAACCAAGGCTGAACCAGCAGCTGAGTTTCTTCCACTCCCAAAGCATTTCATGTTAGAAATAGCTCTGAACAGCTAGCATGTGCACTCAGTACAGATTAGGGTGATCCCAACGTGCTTTCTGGTCCCAGGAACCTCACAGCTGTTTTAGCAGCACAGTGACCCGGGGCAGCAAGGCAGACGGCTGTGCTGCGTCCAGCCCTGTGCATGGGGCAGCTATCTCCACGTAGCAGTAGGCAATTCCTCTCACCCACCCACCTGAGGGGATAACCAAAGGAGCTATGCTTTGGAAGGGCTGCCAATTCTTTTTTCCCATGTAATTCATTTGTATGTTAGAATAAAACCATTCTCCTCCCTGCCATACAGAGGATCCATGACTGCTCGTATGCTGCTCACTCACTGCAAGGGAAGTATATGGCATTCAGTAAAGCTGAACCAAAGCTGAAAAATCAGGCAAGAATCAGTGTTCTTCACTATTTAAATMCCATGTATGAATACAGCTTGGCGTGAATTTACCTCTGCTGACAGGTGGAAGAGAGCATCTTACTAGTGTTGATTCAGCCGTATGAGAAAGGAGCTAAATTGTCACTTTTCTCTACCATTCAGTATCCATGCTGGGAAGAGAGCTTATTATCACTAYGACAATTACTCTCCTGTGCATTGCAATATGGATAGTAGCTCAGTTAAAGCATGTTGGCTCCGCTGAACTAAAAATGACAAATATCACAAACTCATATTCAATATCATTTTCTCCTTTGTTCTTGGATTTTTGTAATCCGCAAGATTAATCTCCCACTTAAACTACTTAACAGCCACAGTATGTACAGCTTTATTGTTTGCCCATTACCTAGCACATCAAAATCCAAGCCAAAACCTACCACCCAGGCCAAATTTTTGAATGGGTGTGGCTGTAGTACGCAATAAGTTTTTCTTTGTGAATAAGAAAGCATATTATATGAGGTTTTGATTAGGTCTGAGTACTGGAAGACTAGTAGAAAAATATTAATTACATACTGACAGCTACAGCAAAATGTCTCCTATTCTTTACAGTTCTATAGGCTAAAGCAGGGGATACAGTTTGTTTGCTTGTTTATCCATACGATATGCTGGAATCGACAGTTCTCCACATTGCAATGTGTCCAGTAAGAGGAGACTCAGAATGATCAATATTATTTTCCATCCCGAATTTACTCTGCACATTTCTAAAAGATAAAGATGGAAGACACATAGATAAAAAAAGGAGGGAGGAGCCTTGCAAAATTTCTTCATATCACAAAAAAAAAAATGTTTTTCAACCTACTAAAAAGTTTGGGTTCCTCAAAACTATCAATTTAAGATATTTCCAGGAACATAATACAACTATTTTTCACTACTACTCTGTAAATACACCCCTCTTAATTCCTGTCTGAATTCAACTTTTTTTTCTCATCTAATTAAAAATTTCTTGTAGGCATTTCTTCAATAAGCTGCTTCTATTGATTCAGATGCTTTACAGAGGTCAGGTACATCTGAAAGATTTATTCTGCTTTGTCTCAAAAATCAGRTGTCTTCTCAAAAAGAGAAGTATAGTATAGGAATCTACCTTAGTTAAACTTATGTAACTTTTTGTTCAGTTTCCTTTCTATGTGTAACCTTTTCTTCTACAATTCGTTCTACAGTCTCACCTACTTTGGAGATGAGACCAACAAGTGCCCAYCAATGCCTGAAGCAGCCACATGTAGGGAAGACCTGGCCCCAAGTCCTTCCTCTGCCCCCGACTCTCACAAAGATCTTGCAATACTTTCTCTTTCTGTGACTCCAGRGGTTGTCTCTGAAATGGAACTGCCCTTTCTTTCCACAATGTTTGGAAGAGATTTACAACAATTCAGTGATAGCCACACCCTTTAACACACTTGCGTAAACAGATACATGTATGCATTTATATTTATAAACCCAGCTTTCTTAATGATTTTTTACAAATGCCCTAGAAAACATAAGAGTATTTGGCAGTATTTGTAGTCAGGCAACATGTATTTCCACGTGCCGTTCATAAGACTGGTAGGCATACCTAGCTGGGTACTGGCTGGTCTCTAGCAGAGGCTCTGGATAGCCTGCAGGTAAGGCGAATGTGACTTGCAACACACCCACTGCTGTGCTACAGAAAGGTGCTCCCACGCCTAATGCTTGCATGTACTACCAACTATTGCCTTTATAAAAGGGGGTGAAACATGAAATTCCAAGCCTCTTCTGCACTGGAAGAGACATAAAAAGAACTAGTGGTAGCAAATGTTGCAAATGTAACTGCAGAGCACATAGCTATCCTCTTAGCACTAAGAATGTCTGTATAAAAGCAATGAAATAAGCTTATCTTTCTTTAGACGTTTTTCTAACCAATATTCAGGTGGGTGTCACTTAGGTATACAACAGATGAAGGGTTTACTCAAGGTCAACCAGAGTCTGTCAAAGTCACTGCTAAAACTGGTGAAAAAAATGCATTAAAAACTTCCTACAAAAAAGAAAAAAAGGCTCTTTTTCTCCTTTTAAAATGCAAATTTTCCCAGAGAATAGTTTCATTTAAATTACTTCCAGTTTTTCAATAAACCATATAAACAAATGTTTGATTTTTAATTGAGAAAATTATTGTGATTTTTTTTAAAGCCCAACATTTTTCATGTCTTTCCAGTGTTTTGTGTGGACAATACTGCTTCCCTCTTAGTTATAGTCCGTGCCAGTAATGGAATCTGGAAGTACTGATTTCCAGACCTTTGCTCTAAGTATTTAGTATTTCATTTTATGCTACAATATTCCAGAAACATTATATATATATGTAYAAAAAGAGAGAACAGCTCTGAATTATCTCCAGAAAGCAAACAGAAATGTAGATACTGGATTCTCTCCAGGACTCCTGGTTTCCTGTGACACAAGACAAAAGTTAGGGCAGCATGCTGCAAAAAGATACGGAGCCTTTCCAGCACTGATAGACTGCCCATAGCTGCAGTGCCACAACTGCAGAATTAGCTGTCAGACGCAAATTATCTGTACCTCAGGCTGTCCTTACCAGATTTGCGAGGCCATAAATCAAGGCCATGGCGCTGGCCCCTGGTGATGGGGAGGGGAAAGCAAGGTGCTCCCAGCCAGCCCAACACTTACCTACCACCTCCTCCACAGCTCACTTAGAGGCTTCCTTTGCACTTGATTTACACACTTGATACCTATCAGCCTGCTGAAGTCATTGATGGACGTAAAAGGAGAGCAACCAAGGCCAGAGATTTGGAAAGTGTTATTCTAATCAACCTGTCAATCTTTCTGCTGTTTTTCTTTCCTCTTGCTTATTATTTTTGTTAAATAAAGCTAAGTGAGCAGGTGACCAGCTGGAGTTGCAGAGTGAGCTTACCTTCAGAGCTGACATTTTATTTAACAGTTGAGAACTGTCTACAAGCAAAGATGGACCAGAATTAAATTCAGATTTCTAGATTTAAATATCACTGAACTATGACCAGCTCATATAAAAAACCTCAGATACAGACTTGTACCTTCAGAAGCAACTGAACCAAACCAGCAGAACTGAATTCAAAAACTCAAAATAAGTAGCTTGATCRTCCTGCTCATGATTTGGTATTTGTATTTGTTCAGCCCGATGTTAATATAAAAGCAGTATTTTTGCTAACTTTGGATTTTTAAATTTTCTTGCTTCAGAAAATCCAAGGATTTCATGAGAGAGGAGAGAAATGGAGGAGAGGAAAGGAGAGGAGGGGGAGATTCCTGTATTTCTGAAGAATCACAGTGTAAAAGCAGAATTTAATCAGAATTAGAAATCTGAACATATGTGCTAGCTGGAAGGAAGTAGACAGCTAAAGTGCCAGAGCACCATCTGCTGGAAGTTGGGCACTTTTAAAAAAACTAGTAGTCACATAGATGAAATTTAATGGGTCAAAACTTATTGTGATTTAACATTTTTTTAAATAAAAATACTTACACAAAACATGTGGCCAGTAAAAACCATTCCCTTGACCTTTACAGATATTTTTTTCCAAATAGGAAATTAACATTGTTAGGCACTACTTACTCCTTAATTCTTAGCCTTTGATGCTAATTCACAGGAAAATGGAAAGTCAGAAAATCTGATGGTAATCATGGTCAGAAACTACCTTTCAACAAAACTAATTTAGGTAGTTTTTAATTATCTACTGTGAGATGAATGAAAGGAATAAAAACTAATGAACCAGGCAAACAGTAAAAAATAGTTTTTAGCTTCTTAAACTCTTTAAATTATCAAGTTCTGTTGGTCTGGAGTCTTCTTTACAACCTGAAAGTATAAATTAGTATTTTTAAGATGTAATAGTTAAAATGTAAATGTGTCCCTCTAAAACAAACCACAAGTGATATAACTTTATTCTGCCATGAGGGATTTGGTGATTTCCTCCCAAATACCAACTGAAGTTCTTTGAGCCTTTCTTGGTATCAGTCCATGCAAGTGTTTTCCTGAAATCAAAGGTTATCTTCAATCTTAATGAAGAGAACCACTTCCCAGTCCTGCCGACGACTCGACTCGACTTGTGGCTAAGCATGCCCCGTTCATCTCCCATTCCAGCTCAGACTATGCCCCCTTTACAAACTGCCCTCAGCATTTTCCAGCCCCTGCTGTCGGAGCATATCCCTGAAATAGCTCTGATGCCCACTACCTGAGGGAAAGGCCAACAGAGCCCAAGCCACCTTCTAGAAACACCGAGAGACACAATTTACAAGCAGGATTTGGTAGTTCAGCTCTTTTTTCCCCACTCAGATATTTTGCGTTGGGACAACAAACCATCTGCTGCTCCTAGCTTAACATTCATTTTATCTGCAGCTGGTTGGACCACATTTTGTATAAAGGGTGGCAAATATTCAGTTTAGGAAGTAAAATTTAGGTGATGCTCTGATGAAATAATGCAGAGGAGAGTCCAGAAAAGAGCTTTCTTTTGCTACAGCTAGGTACAACAATGTTAAAGAGAGTAATGGACATTATAATAACAGGCTTTAAGACAGTTTGCCCTCATCTGCTACTGGTTTGGCATATTTGTTTTTTCATACTGAATTCTTCCCTCTTTTCCACCTGCTCCCTGCAAGCAGCCATGTCTTGTTGAGACACATCCTTAAACAGCTTATGTTTTTGCTGTATCCAGACTTCTGTTTCAAATTTACAGTGTGAAATGTATCAGACTTCAGCAGTTTCAGGCAGATTGCTCCATCCTGTGGCAGCACGGTTACTTGCAGCCGCTCCAGGCCCCAGCACGAAGAGCCGGAGAGCGCCAGACGTCAGGACCCAAGCATAGTACATGGCAGAGCATTTYGTTGGATCTACAACATCTGTGCATAGAGCTGCATACTCCTTAATGCCATTGACATGGCGTTTGTAAAGGCAGCACCTTTCCTTTTGGAGCTCTCTTGTAATGCTGCCTTATCAAGGCCCAAGTCACTGTGCCAGTCTGCGAGAGCGTTTGGCTGCATCTCCTTCCTGCCTGGGAACGGGCTCCCCAACAACGCAAGGGACACCGCAGGGGAGACAAGGGCTTCAAATTTTACTCTTCTGAGTGTTTCCTATCCCAACTAGTTCCACCAAGAGTGGTACTTGAGCYGCGCACATGGAGGGAAAATACAATAGTACGTTCAACGTGGAAGGTAAATTTCTGCTTAGACAAAACATGAAAAAAAGGGTTTAATCATTTAATCCATTTAGCAATAGGCTTTTCCAGAATGATTTCAGTAGCAGTGAATCGCGGCCAAACCCTGAAGCCATGTTTTGTTTAAAGATGCAGGCCAAAGGAAAATAGGGTTAGAAGGGACAGAACTCATCTAGTCTGTAATCCCGCTGCAGGTGAGATCAGTTATACCTYCTAACTTTCCCAAGCAATCTAGTCCATTGGTTCACTAACTTTATTTTAGTAAGTTTTCCCCAGGTCCGACATATTCATGCCCCTTGCCTTTCTTCAGTTCCCTTCTCAGTCTATCCTTACTAGACATGAAAAACAGATTATTCCTTTCCTCTCTGTATCAGCTCTCTACACACTTGAAGCCTGTTATTTTGTCTTTCTTTGAGTTTCTCTCCCTTCCCCTTCCCATATTTATTTCAATATTTCTCCATACCTCATCTTCTTTTAGACCTCTCTTTCAGCTTCTAGACTATCCAGTTGGTACACATTTTTCTTGGTGTATAACACTCAAAACTGGCTACAGCTGAGCCCCTACCAGCAAAGCAGAAAACTTTAGCTTTTGATTCCTGTGTCATCTGCCTTTTCTTGCAGATGCATACAGACCTGCTACCTTACATACAGTTCTGATATTCTGTCATCAAATGCACAATACATTTTATCATAATTATTATTCAGAACTCCAGAATAAATAAAAGCATACCCACTTGCATGAAAACTATAGTCTTCACTTTCACATTTGAGCTCTTCAAAATCAAACCATTCTCTTTGAAATGGACTGTCTCAGTGCACGTTAAGTGTACAAAAGGCTGTSTGTGTGATGAATGTTACCGTTTAACAAGAAGCTAGAAACTGAATGGGCTGAGAACTTGGTTCCATTTAAAACAATGGTAAAATGCAGTTGGCCTGGGTTTCTATCCATCAGACCTGGCTCAAAAGATTTCTAAGCTGAAGATGTGATGTATTCATGCCTGCCTTGGCTGTAGATTACGTTTTATATGATTTTTTGTGAAATTCTAACAGAAAGAATTTTGAAACACTGCACATTTTACAAAGYAAAAACAGCTGGACAGATTTTGCTTCAATTATTGACATTACATCATGACAACCAAAGGAGTATTCTATAAATCTCTCTAATACCTTTCATGAAGGTCATGAATTATTTTTAAATGTGTAAGACATATAAGGTAACATTACACCTTCAGACTTAGAGATGCGTGGCACCTAGTTACAGCACTTTGATTAAACTCTCAATAAGGTGTGATGTTGACCTTGTACGATGATGTATGATCAGAGGTATGATGATGACCTTGACTTATAACTCAGTAACATCTACCAATTTTAATATTTTACTTTTAAGCCATTTTGCTTACTGTGTTGCTCATTAGATAATCCTTTCTGATTTTGTAAAACAGATTTGCTTTTAAATATGAGTTGAAATATCTTCCTAATTGTAAATACATAGAGGACCCAGAAACATACAGCTTTTATGTTCACATCTAGGTAGTCAGGACAGTGCTCAGTATAAATCAAAGACTTTCCCCAAAMAAATCTTACTAGGAAGTTTATAGCTAAGAGACATACTTATTCRTTATTATCTTTTCCTTTATAGCCCATCAATTACAAGATTTAGGAAAAACAGAAAAGCTACTATCTTGTAAAGAACTTACAATCTAAACAGGACTGGCAAAGAATAGGGGTATGGGATATATTATATAAGGTACTAGGAAGAATGTCAGTTGGACACATTTTGATGGGCACTATTAAAGTATATGGGCAATATTATAGTAGAAGTATAGCTTATTTCCCTTTTGCTCTTTGCCTTGAAATTCTTACTCAACAGACTTCCTGCAGTGATGAGGACAGGCATGGTGAGCAGGCCTGCCCCGGGGCCCATGCGGTGCAGCGCCCCTCCACACTGTCTGGGCAGTGCAGGGAGATGATGACCCTCTTGTATTTGCAGTGTGCAGAGGCAATGTGCTAACGGTCCAGTAGATCACTGTGCCAAGCAGCAGGGCTGTTGATTGCTTCTCGATGGAGTCACCAGCTGTACAGAGCTGAAGGATCAGATCAGAAGAGAGGTAAGGGAAAAGAGTACTGAGAAAAGGACACTGCAGTTACTGAAGGGAAAAGTAATAAATATTGTTGATGTCAAAATTAAAAGGAGATGTCCAGAATGAGGTCTTGGAGTTTGGAAAGAGCCTGAACATCTCACCCTACAGACAGGCTGTAGACCCCAAAGTGGAGCAGAGATGCTGGAAAGCCAAGCTCTGAGAAACACACAGTCCTGGAGCAGGTGCTCCACGCTGGMAACTCCCTCCTGTCTCCCTTCCTGGCTAATCCACCTCTCCACATTCTTCCACAGCATTGGAAATGCGTTAGATTTGTCACTAGTGAGACAAAGACGCATGGTTTGATTCAAGAGGAAGACAAAGAGCTTGTTAACTCCCATTGTACTGTAGGTAATGATAAGGAAGAAGAGTTATCATTTTTACAAATGCTAAATCCAAGCTGAATGAGGGGAAAGATCAATTTTGAGTCATTGGCCCTGGACACATGGGTGAACAGATTTGACCACCTAAGGAAAGAAAGTAAAACAAGGAAAGGCGAAGGCAAAAACTGTATATAGTCAAATGACAGGAAAAGTAGGGAAGAAAAGGACTTGCTAAAGGAAATTACAAATTAAGGGTCAAAGTAACTGAAGGAAAACCARAAGAGGACAGAGTTGTGAAATTTCAAAAAGGATCATGTATTAAAAACAGCAGAATTTGTAGCACTGATGAGAGTTTAAGAAAACCTGAAGAGTTTCAATGATACAAAGGGGACAGATTAAATTAAATTAAAGACTCATTAAAAATTTGGGAGAAGGTTAGTAGAAAAGCATATGAAAAATAGCCACTGAAACAAACTGCAGTTTTACCAGGATGCAGGTAAACTCCTGATTGCTTCTTCCTCCCAGTTAAAAAAACAGGAATCTGATTGAGGAACACAAGAAAAGAAATAACGGTTGTTATTTAGACTACAACCATACACATGCATGCTTTGGAGAAGGAATGGGTGGAATTAGATTAGGCAAACTYTACAGTTAAAAATAAAATAAAACAAGACAGTAAGCATTATTCTGGAATTAAAATAGCACACTGTTCTTTCTCTCTCTGCCTGCTGCCTAGGAATAACATATAGCAACAACTATTCTGGTGCATTGCCCAAACATATATTGAGAYCACTGATAGCTCTGCAGTAACCAAAGCATTTAAAAACTTCTCTTAGACTTAAGTAGATGAAAAAAAGCAAAATCRCATCAATAAGAAAAATATGACAACAGGAGGGAAAAAAGGTTATTGCAAAAATAGAAGGGTATACTTATTCTTATTCTGAAAAACCTAACATACCATGGGCACAATTTTGGTTTGGTATAGGAAAATAACTGCACAGCAAGCTAGAAAAATAAGCCTTCCTACTCTCCTATTTTTTCTTACAATCTCACAACATCTTCCTCTGTCCTCTCCATCATTTAGGTGATAGATGAAAGGCTTGAGTGGATTTTTTAGAATTTAGTCTTTCAGGAATTTGCTGAGGAACCTTGACACATTGTACCTTGCTGAAGTTTCAAACTGAAACAGTGATAATCGAACCTGTCTTATACCATGTTGTTTAGCCATAACTCTCAGAGGATTTTCTAAAATAGGTCTGCAGCATTGTTCTTTTTTTTTCTGTCAACAAATAAGAAACACTCGGCTTACAAGTGGATCTCTTTTTAAAAAYCTGATTGTGATAGTAACTAACACTCCAAACACTACTGAAATCAGGAAAAAGAATCCCATTGACATTCATTCCAATGACTTTGGTCAGACCAGACTATAATTTTCCTTCAGATTCCTCTCCCCATCCAAAACTGATTGACTTTGTGTGTCTTCATTTGCCTAATTAAAGGTTTCCTGCACAACCTGGGAGCAGCCAAAGAACAGGTAGGGTGATTAGGCTCAGCCTAAGACACATGAGGGTGGCTGCTGTTGAGCTCAGTAGAGAAGTCAGTCCCAGAAATGAGTGGGGTTCACGAACAGCCCTTCGTGTTTAAGCACATCTGATCTCAGCTGTRGTGGTTCAGACAGCTTTGGTGAAGGTTAATAATCACAGGTGGAAAATGAGAGTAGAAACCTATTCAGTTCATCAGATGAGAGCRTATCACATTTTGATTTAAAATTCAGTTTTTACTTTGAAGAATTAATTCAGGGACTTAGAAAACCCCTTTCCCATAGAATGTTTGGGATTGATTAAACAGCTACAGATGGCAACAAAAGAGAACTTGACAAAGAAACTGGAATAAACTGGGGTTCAGAGGGCTATGAAAAACAGAGTATTAAGGTTGAGAAATATCTCCTAACTACTTCTGACTCATCAACCACCTCTTCCTCCACCTGCCCTCAGGGGAGTTATGACCAGACCAGGATCTTAACTGTAGATGTTTTTATCTGGGTCTCAGGCTGGATTTTYGGAGAATGTGGTTTATAGAAGAATCCACAGAGCCAGGAAGCTTAACTTCCTCAAAATGATATAAAAGAATTACAAGGACTATGGATGGGCTGAGAAACATGAGTGAATGCAAAGACTTCATAGATGTCCTGGACATAGAGACTCCGGGAACAAAGAAGCTAAGGGCTGCAGAAGCCCCAAGAAGGAACAGGAACACATTTCTGTGCTGGGAGAGGGCTGGCTGTTATCTGCTAAGGCTGACAGATGAAACTTCAGCCTCAGTTGGCAATCTATTAAGCTTTTTTTTTAAAAAAAAATAAAGTAGTAAACTGCCTTGGCAATGACTGAGAAATCAACTGCAACACCGAAGGAAGAAAAAACATACATTCTGATGACTGACTGGTTCATGACCCCTGTTCACAAGAGAGAATAAAAGGTGGTAGTTGTTGGTGGCACATTTCTGTCAGTAACAGAAACATCTATTTGTTGATATGACCTAACATTTATGGAGAAGTGTTGCCYAAATCAGAGCTATTGTAAGAGTTTGTAAGAGTTTGCCAAGGCTAATTCAGTCCATCTGACACCTCCTCCAYGCAGCTCATTCAATCAGGAGCTAATGCTATTGCTCTAGGAACAAGCTAGAGAAAGTCATAAGAAGCAGCCAGGCTCCTGGAACAGTGATGAAGAATTGGAGCCTCAGCTGGTACTCTTATCAATGCTGTCAGTGGGGGTAAAAGCCTGAACAGGGACAGRCATATCCTGCAGATAAATATATGGCTATACAGATGGTGCAGCTTAGAGGACTTGGGTTTCCTGAAGGGGGGGAGGAGGTATTCATAATAGGGTCATAAGAGAGACAAGAAGGAAATGACAGAATCAGTTGTAGATATGTTTAAAGTATTTTGCCTTATATGTTGCAGGAAGCACGTGTTCATTCTGAGATCTGGAATCTGGTGGGAGACAGACCTGTTCAAAGTCTCCAAGGTTAGAAGGAGAAAAGGGCATCTTCTGAAAAGAAATACAGCAGGATGCAGAAAATACAAAGCTGAGTATGTTTTATTTAATTTTAGACATTTCATAGTTAGGCATCTAATTAACTTAGTCATGTAGCCTCACATTACAATTGGTCTTTTCCACCTGTCTTAGATTACTATTTTAGGCTAGGAAGAATTGCCTCTGGAGGAGTTTGTCTCCCCACATTAACTATGGATGAAATCTATATAACAAGGTGGCTAAGATGATCTGACTGTACAAGCCAGATTCTATTGCACAAGTTTTTAAAATGTGTTGAGTGGAAATCAAACCCTTTCTGCATTTKTTTCTGACTGAAAAAGGATGAAATTATTGGAAGTGGTAGGAGATAGGTAATTTAAGGGAGATGATCAGTGGCGTTCTAGAACTGATGAATCTTTGAAATGGAGGAGAGGAGAGCAATGGAGAAAGGATAGTGGCTGCAAGAAAGCACTTTCATCACTCAGAGAACAGGTGAGACCCATAGGTGTCACCTATAGGAAAGAGAGTTCAAGGAAGTTAGCAGCTCCTTAAATAAAGGCACAAGAAAGATGAACTGCAGGGTAAGTATGGGGAAAAGCACTCAGTGAAGAGATTGATTTTAATATTCTAGCTTGAAGGAGTCCATGCTGTATCCAAAACTCTGGCAAAACAGAGCTGAAGAGACTCCTATCACTCCCTCACAAACAATTTCATTCCTTCAGTCTTAGTCTCCTTTTAGTTATAATGAAAATTCATCTTAGTTATAAGCTCAAATTTATTATTTAGTAATTAATATACAAAATTAACAGTGAGAGGCTAAGCTTGGTAAGTGCCACAGTACTTCACTCTTAAGAAAGAAATAAGTATGAAGTACAAACTGGTCCAATTGTTAATGACAAGAATAAAGAATAGGACATACATGAAGGGGCAATGTCAGAAACATCAAAACACAAAATGAAATACAGTAAGCAAAAYTGTAACAAGAGAAAGAGTAACCAGTAAGCATTCTCTAATTTTCTAAGATCTAGTCTTCTGCTCAGTGGAGAGCGAAAGCTAATGATAGRTGTTGCCAACAAATCTGAAATGTTTTATGTTTTTTTGGCTTTAGTGTTCACCAGCTGTGATTAGATAGCTAACACAATCAACATTAATGTCAAAGAGGTATCAAGTCAGCTGGCATAGAAAAAAGAGCAGCTCAGATGCTACCTGAATAAATTAAATGCTTTCAAATCATTTGATACCTTATTTAAATTTTCCTCAGAGTACTTAGGACATCGTCTAGGGCAATATCAGAAAATCTAGTGATTATGGAGGCTAACTGAGTCCCAGAAGACTGAGAAGAGAAAACAGAGTGTAACAATTTGGGAAAAAAAAAAGAGAGAGAGAGAGAAAGGAGATCTCAGTCATGTTCGCACCAGCTTAACTTCAACTCCAAAATGACACTGGAGTAAATAAAAAAGATTATAAGTATTCGTCACATGGATTTGTAAAGAAAGAAAYCCTGTCAAATCAACTGAATGCCCTTTGACAGAAGAGAATGTGTGAACAGGAAAGAAGAAAAGRGTATGATATACCTTTGTTTTTTAAGCTTTTGATTTTGTTTTACATTCCAATGTCATAAGCAAGTTGGAAGGTGTAGTTTAAATAAAACCTCTGCAATGTGCTTGCAGATAATGGAGAAATTCATCCCATTATCAAGCAMTATCAAACTAAGAAAATGCATGAAGATTGAATCTACAGGATTTTGTGGTTGATCTGGTATGCTCCAGTACCCACATTAAGTAACTGGGGAAACAGAACAGAAATATATCTATGAAATACAAGGTTGCACCAATGTGGAATTGTAAGTAAATTAGATGACAGTATTTGAACTTTAAACGGTTTGATAAATTCAGTACATTCTTGATGCCAAGAATGACTTTGAGAAGTTGAATAAATAACAGGAAGTGAATAGGTTATAATTTAAGAAGAATGTGTGCAAAACACTGCTCTGTAAGAAAGAAATAAAAGTGAAATACAAATACAACAGGAAAACAACTGTTTATAGAGAAATTACAGCAAAAAAATCCTGAAGTTCTAGTGGAATACACACCAGGTATAAGGAAATGTTATCATAAACTGCAAGAAAAATAACATCACATTAGTAATAATAAGCAGGCATACTGTATGAAGGACGAACGAGGGAATACCCTCCACTCCAAAGAAAATGTGACTTCAGCTAGAGTTCAGTTCTACAYGCACACAGGAAAGGGCACATCTGGGGAGGATCTAGAGGTCAGCAACAAYTGAAATTTAAATCACTGTTTTTGTTTATTCAAATAAAAGAAAAAACAGCTTTTGACTGCATAAAAATATGTTGAAAAGAAGAAAGAAATATTTGGTGCTATTTTGGGGGGTTTTCTTCTTTCATGCACACGGGACATAGAGCAAGAATTGTGGGTTCAAATTGCAGCAGTGTAGATTTCTATAAAGTTTTCTTACTGTAAGGAGACAGAAGTACTAGACTGGCCTGCCAATGATGATTACAGAATCCTGGAAGTTTTTAGGACAGATTGGACAAACAGCTATAAATATAATAGCCAGTAAATGTGTATAAATATAATATGTAGTAAATATGTATTTCTCTCCTCTCTAGAGAACAAAAATACAAAGTACTTTTGATCTCTTTTTGTTGCTTCAGTCCTGTCAGTTGCTGGAAATGGTATCCATTTGGGAAAAACAGAAATGTGGAGAAGAATATGTGAATCAGTCATGATACAGGGATTACAGTCAGCTCTGGAAGGTTGTTAAGTCTGTGATGGACMTCATTACTGTTCCTTCAGAAATTTTTATCTCATTTGCAGGTGAGGCTTCACATTACTGTAAAGCATGTAGTTATTCCAAAGAAGCTGAGCTATCTTTGAGCCGCATTTAAGAGTTATTTTTAGAAATCCTGGGTTTAGTTTAGCATATCTTGGTTTTGAAAGCAGTGTAGTGCTTGGAAGATAAGCTGTGGACAGATTCATATTCTGGAATATCGTATAAAATTCGGCCATTTGAGAAGTGAAAAAGGTATAAATAAYGGTCTTTTCCTCATTTGTCAGGTAGGACATACTTTTGCTATCAGGAAATGACCGAAAGTTTTACCCACACAAACTCCTGCACAAAATCTTCGTACACAAGTAAAAAATCCTTTTCATTTGGGAGAACAAAAGTAGAKGGCTACATTAAGTTTTAAATAGGTACAAAATACAGGAAGAAGGAGAAGAAGAAGAAGAAGGAGAGGAGAGAGAAGATTGAGAAGAAGGAGAAGGAGAGGGAGAGGGAGGGGGAGGAGAAGGAGAGGAGAGGCACAACAAGAAAGCATTTTTGTTAAAGTCTGTGTTTAATTGATATTAATTTATAAACCTAACTGGTAAATTTATATAACAAGCTCCTGAAAATAAAATGTTTAGCTATGGTTCATATACTGTAGACAAAAAGAAATCATGCTGCTTCTCTGATTAAAAAAAAAAAAAAAAAAAGATATTTTAAGTGAAAAGCAAATAAACTTAGAGATACTACCCTGCTTTTATAATAACAAATAAATAAAAATTAAATTTTGGTTGTAATTTCTGTGGAACTGCCTTACCTCTTGCACACATATTTTAATCCTACATTTTTATGTATAGTAAGGGCCATTTTAAGTTTTATCATGCACATATGGGAAGAATTTGTAGTCCAGAGAGGGCTTCACTGATTTTATTTATGTACTTCATGKAAAAGGAATTAAAAAAATAATCAATATAGAAAACACCAAGGACATATTTTATGTGTCTTGAGAATCTATTATTATATAAATTTATTGTTGACATCTAACTACCCTGATCCATTCACATTTACATAGTAGATGTGGAGGGAACATTCAAATAAAAACAAGTATTCAGCAGTYCATGTAGGTAGCAGAATGCTTTTTTCTAACTTAATGTGAAACATGGGAAAAATACTTTTTTGTGTATACCTTTTTGGTGAGTTTATTACAAATTCTACTTAAAGAAAATTTAACATTCATGAATTAATAAAAAAGAAAACTTGATGGATTAAAGAGAGAGTAAAAAACAACTTTTTATTATGTGTACTGGAAGTTTAAAGAAATTGATTTTAGGAATATTTTCAGGGAAAAAAGATTCTCTTGTATAGAATCGGTCTTTCAAAAATATGTGAGGCTTAGTCTAGGAAAAGTCAGTCAGTGACAGACAGCTATATTCATCCAACTTTTATCATCTCAGAATTAAAATGACCTATTTCTTTATTATTCATTTCAACTGGGAATATCTTGGGTTTCGGGTGCGGTATGTACRAGAACTGAACTGTGATTCAGTTGGCTCTCCCTTTGGAAATATGGAAAAGCAGACTTCAGCTACTGTTATCCATGGCAAATCCATTCAGTGTAAATAATCAAAATCAGTAAAACCAAAGTAAGTATGCTAGTTAAGCTTAAAGTTTGCCCAGATTTTTTATTCCTCAGGGACCATTGCAACAGGAAGAAATTATGGATTAGTTTGACTGGATAAACTAATACTGCTTAGCAAAGCATATAGGTTTGGAATATAGACCACTTATTTCTTGCACAATGTCAGTAATATTGTAGGGAAAGCATGAGGGTAATATAACACAACTTAATAATTGTATAACACAATAAAATTGTCTATACTATAACCTGGAAAAGGTAGGTATTACTGAGGAACTTCAGAGAGAGCCTTCTCCAGCCTGGAAGCTGTTCCATGCATCTCTCAGGCAACTTTAGTGGTTCCAGAAGACTGTCAAGAGCTTTTAAGGCAGATATCTGCTTMTAGGTGTCTATTAGCTAGTATACTTAAGTATGCATGAGGTCAAATGCTAAGCCAACAACAGTGCAGAGCACCTCCATCCACAGAATCAAAAATAGCTGAGGTTGGAAGGGGCCTCTGGAGATCATCTAGTTTCACCTGCTTAAAGCAGGGTCAGCTAGAGCAGGTTGCTCAGGACTGGGTCCAGTCAGTTTTTAAATGCTTCCAAGGATAAGGGTCCACAACCTCTCCCGGCAACACGGCCCTTTCAGTCTTTGACAACCCTCACAGTTAAAAAGGCTTTTTCTTATGTTTAAGTGGAATTTCCTGTGATTCAGTTTGTGCCCATTGCCTCTTCTCTTGTCCCTGGGCACCACTGAGGAGAACCTGGCTCCATTTTTTTTACTTCCCTCCATCAAATGTTTATACACATTGATGAGATCCCGCCRGAGCCTTCTCTTCTCTAGGCTGAACAGTCCCAGCTCCCTCACCTTCTTCTCATGCAATGGATGCTCCAGTCCGTTCATTGCATTTGTGGTGCTTTGCTGGACTCACTCCAGTAGCTCCATGTCTCTCTTGCACTGGCAAGCCTGACACTCCAGATGCAGCCTCACTAGGGCTGAGTAGAGGGGAAGGATCACAACTCTCAAACTGCTGGCTACACCCAGGATACTGCTGGCCTTCTTTACTGTGAGCTCATTGCTGGCTCATGGTCAATTTGTCCACCAGGATACCCAGGTGGCTCTCTGTAAAGCTGCTTTCCAGCTGGCTGGTCCTCAGCCTCTAGTGGCTCACGGGGTTATTCCTCCTCAGGTGCAAGACTTTGCAATTCCTTTTGCTGAATTGCCTGAGACTGTTGTCAGTCCATTTCTTTGGCACAACTGTCTGGTGCAACCACTACTCCCAGTTTTGCATCCACATGGATGCAGGCTGATGCTGTGGATTTATATTTAGTATTGGTGCTTCTCCTTAATGCATACACACACATAAATGTATGTACTGTGTATTAGATGATTACACAGAATATATGCATTGGTGTCCATATACGCATAGATATACATGTGATAGGGTAGATAAGTACATGGGATGTGAACAGATTTTAGGTAGACGAGTCTCATTTTAAACACATTTTAGAAAGTGTCAGTGCCATCCATATTCCACAGACAGTGAAGAGAGAAATATGTTTACGGACGCTGAGTCCTCTCACCCTGATCTGATCACCAGTGAGTGTGAAGGACAGCCAAAGGAGCAACAGCTCGCCACCGATCTTCTTCTAGTCCTATCAGTTCTTGAGAAAGCCTTGAGAYTGCCATGCATAGCAACAAATGTTCAATGAAGCAAACACATACTGTTTGGCAGCTAGCTGAGCCAAGCACACCTACTTTGACAGTAAACTATAGTGAAGATGGTATTAAAATGCCTCTTTGTCCTTACTCAGCACAATGTGAATGTAAACCTTCTTTTAAAAATTCTTCACATCACARGAATTCTACACGTCTTTAAGGTCAGATATTCAAAATTCAGAGTCCCACTTTGATGAGTACTTTCAATTAAACAGTACCTAAATATGATCTAGGCTTTCTTGAATATGCCTTAATAACTCATTCCAATCAACACCAAAGGTACAAAAGAGTCCATATTAAGGCCTTTAGTAAAAGGGTTTGAACAACAAAACCACAAAGCAGGAGGTAAAACTTGGGCTTATATAGAAGCAAATGGATGATTAGACTGAAATAGATTTAGAAATGAGATTTAGACAGATTGGATGGAAAAGACATAGATGGGTAGACACAGTGCAGAGATGGAGAGATGAAGAGACAGATACAGCAGATAGTTAGATTCTCATGAAATAGACTTTCCGTGTTTGGTGTGCAGCTGCATAGCACCTGCCTGACATTTACAGCAGATAGCTTTTATTCATTTCATGGGATATTCATCAAAATGTGGTTGAGAGATGGAGAAAATTCCAAGTATGTGTCATCACTTTACTGGCTTGTGCAGCTGTTTCCTAAAGCACACAATGATGTTGTGTTGTTAAGGAAATACACTGTCACCCTGCTGAACAAATAAAGCATTTAGTTTTATTGAGTGAAATTACAATAATGATGGGAGATAATAGACTAAAAATACTGTTTATTCAGAGAGAATGGACAAAAACTTTACTGTCCATGGAAAAGAATCACTTCATGTATAGAAAATAAAAATTATATGATTTATTTAGCTAATATTAATATTCCAGCTACCTTTTAAATAATACTGATGTAAAATACTTACTGACGTAAGTTTTGACTAARAATGAGAATCTGCAGCATCTTTAGCAGTAAAACTCATCAGAGATACCAGAGCTCCAACTACAGGAACAAGACAGAAGACTATATCCATAGAATCTGACAAATAGCAAATAATTATGAGGGGGGGGTGCACAAGCCTCAGATAGATAGTTTGGTTTTTGCTAGGAAATTGAGCTCACAGATTTCTGAACACACTAAAATCACTTTCCCAGGAATAAACCTGTTGTTATTTTGCATCTCTCATTATAAAATACTAAATATACCTCAAAATCTTTTCCTTTTCTAAAGTTTCATTTAAGATATTTCTGATAATGATAATTATGATGAGCCAAACAATCTACACCACAACTCCATAGAACTGCACTTCTAGTTGTACAAAAGTATTTTGCACACGCAAATCCCAGTGTCACAACATTTTCTTCCTTTTCTTTTATTTCTTTTTCTTTTTTTTCCAATTCTTTTTATTATATTTCTTTGATTTTTTTCAATGGTTGCAAAAGAAAAAAGAAACCTGCAATAGCATTTTCTTTCAGAGGGGCAGCTGGGACCCATTTGCTGCTAATAATTTCATTTGTAATGTTGCATTATAGTTTTTTTTATGTTTGAACCTATGTATGTTTTGAGTCTGAGATTTGAATTAACCAAAACTTGAAGCAAAAGCTCAGGGAAAAGATACAGGTTTTACATGATTTGTATGTGAAAAATGTGTGTTGGTCCAGATTTGATCAAAAGCAGACTTAATTTCTTTTCAAAGGGGGAGTCCCACCCATGAGCTTCACAAGCCAATCCTGTCACCAGCTTCCCGAACATCTGAGCTGCCCTTGCAGGGGTGGTCACCAGAAAGCAGCTTGTGCCCTGGCATTGCCCCACTCCAGCTTTGTGGCATTACTACTTAGTGTGGTGGTGTCCCCCCTCCTAGGGAGTAAGGCTAAACCCTAATCTTTCACAGCTAAACCCTGTCTTCTGAGTCAGGAAACCACCCCTATTTGGGCAGTCCTGAAGCCCACCCACAAGCTACAATATGGTTGTAAAAGGAGAGCAAAGTAACACCTTAGCCTCTGCCCAGGACTCCCTAGCACACTGGTGTGAGCTCCCTTTGCGTGTGAAGGCATGCAACATGCTGTCCATGCCTGGCTGGTGCAAAGGACTATAGCAGTGCTGGGAGGCAGGAGAAATACAAAGAGTTCTGGATATGGGAGATGAGGACAAAATAGCGTTCAATAGATTTATTGTGTTTACTTACTTATTTTAAAGTAAAAGAGAAAAAAAGTTCATGCATGAAGCTGCTGCAAAGGGCTGAATGCTAAATTCCTGATGTAAGCTGTGAGAATGATCTCTCCAACCGCAGCTACAGTGACATGCAGTTACTGAGCCCCTCCAGGCCATCTGTGGTGGCAGCTGAAGAAGGGAGTTGAGATGCGCTGTTGTAATTTATGGAGAAAGCTTCACAGCTCCCTGAGAGCCCTCACTGTTTTAAAGGCAGCCTTAACCACCGCAACCACAAGCTTTTCTAACTTAAGCACTCAGTAGCATCCTCTCGATAAATGGATAGTGGATTCAATTTATAATGCAAACTGTCCATTCAAGCCTCCTGCAGCTAASTAAGGAACTCATGAGGGGTGGAACATTTTAGACTTTGTCCTTCAGAACAAAGTTGTTAAACTATGACCTCATGGTGCCTCTGTCATTACTGTGGCCTAGATCCAAAGGCAATTGAAATCAACTCCTATTGACTTCAGCGGGCTTTGGAACAAGCCCTCTTCCACTTCAGGACAAGGCTATTTTTAATGAATCAAGACTGCCTCATCAGAATCCGCTTTGGCCTTTAAAAATGGAATGTACTGTTGCACTGGAACAGAAATTCTCATCATGATGCCTGGCTATGATATCAGGATGGAAAGGGAGATAAAAGCCTTTTCTTGACTCAAGCTGCTCCTGCAGGAGCTGCCTTTTTCCCTCTTCTTGTTGCTAAAATAGCAGTACTACTGTTTGCTTTTAGTGGTCACATCTTTTGGGATTTAGAAATCCATTCTAGTAAAGGAGAAGGCAACCTGAACATACATAACAGGCACACCTGTCTGTGTGCGCACTGGTCTCTGTATTTCTGCAGCGGTATTTTATCTTCATGGTCTGCAAGTCATGAGTTGCTATTCAAAATAAAATTATTGCTTATTTATAATCCAGGGTAGATTTCCCAGAAGAGTTCATTATCATATTTCTCTGCACAAATACTCTGTTCATTCCTTAAACATGTAGCAGAACAACTTTCATACTACTTTTTGTGCTCAGGGGAAACACTTTTGACTTTACTGTTTTTATTTCTGTCTTAAAGGATCATACAATTTCATTGTAACACAAATAGGAGACACCGATCAAAAAAATTGAGGAGCTGTTTTATTTCTTACTACAGAGCAGCTGCCCCCAGAAATGTCAAACAGCCCTAAAATAATTTTTCAAGCATTTTTCTGTCACATTATCACGCATAAGAAAAAGTAATAGTTTGTATTTCAGACTGTGATTACTGATATATGATGATTCATAACTGTAAAAAAATTAATAAGTAACATATGAAATTGAAGAGTGATCTCTGACTTGAAAATTCAAAATCTGAATAACTCATAGGTTGTTTCATTTTATAATTTTCATTTCATAAGAAATGCAGTGTTCTAAATTGGAATGAAAACACCCAAAATGCTAAAATTTCTTATTCAAMGTTCATTCCAATTTTCAGCTGGCTCTGAAATGTGAAGAAGACCCGTATTTCAAACAGAAAGATCTTTCTCTTGCTGGATATTAATAGAAATCGTAAGAGGAAATATTCTGAACTTTCTCTGAGCAATTTTGCATGGAAGTCACTATAGAAGTGGAAAGTGTTATTACAATAAAGAACAACAGTAGTTTCAGGGTCTGAGCCAAAATGAGCCAGGATACAGAAAGAGTCCAATCCAAAGCCCACTGGAGTCCATCAAAGTCTTTCCATTGCTTGTTGTGGAATTTGACTCAAACTGTGAATTCCTCATGGTGACATCTGTATGTCCTTCATTCATTGATGGATGTGCTGAAATAGTGCTGGAGACAATTACAGATAGATGCCATTGCAGCAAAATGACAATTTCCTGGCTTTGTGTGTTATTTCTTTAGTTTTTCATGCCATTCTTTGCATGTCATCATTCATCTGTTTCCCATGGCTCCTTTCTGTTTCCTACTTTGATTTGTTTCTCTCTTTTTCTTTCACAAAACACAGCAATAACATATAAAATCACATGTGAAACATTATTGTGGAATATGACCAGGCAGACTTTATATTCTGTTTTACTCTGTATTTTTTTATTTCTTTGCAACTGTTGAGTTTAATTTTTCTCATTCCTTCAATAAAATACAGGTGAGAATGGTGGAACCCAAAATCCTGTATTGCATTTGTTGTTACAACCTGAACAATAACACCTCCTCTCCTTTCCCATGTGAGATGGAAGTTTGAGTCGCATCTTTTCCTGMCACTCCTCCATGTGTAAATTTTGCTGCTATTTAACATTAGAAATATGCAGGAAAAATGAAAGTGCAGCTGTCTTTTTTCTTTTCACCTTATGGGAAAACACTTTAATAGGATTTTGTTCCATCGCTTTGGGAGTGGGGGAGAGTGTGGGTCCAGCTGGTCCACCAAACACGTGCAATATTGTGTGAGGTCAATCAATGTAGGGTTTGCATGAGTACTACTTAGCCTGACTACCGATCCTCAGTGCATGTATTGTTCTGCAATATAATTATCCAGCTCATAGCTAGCCCAAAGGGACTAAGGAATAATACAGTGCACACCTGGAGAACACTCACTTGCCAATATAGGCTTGTAAATGTTATCTCCACTTTGATCTACCTGAAGTAGGAGCAGGAACAATTTATTTTTGTGCAGAGTGAATGTGTGGGTTTAGAAAGGGCCTCTAGAATCCAGAAACACCATAGCACAGGAGGCTTTTGCAAGATGATTTCATTCCACTAAAACAATAACAAGACAAAGATTTAGTCTATTGACTTCCCAAGTAAATCTGACTTGGCAAATAACACCGTTTGCTATTTCTTTCCCTTCATAGAAAGTTTTCCTTAAGCACTGTGCCTGATATCTGCAAAGATAGYAAGTCTTGTTTCTGACAAGAGAAGTATCCCATTCTTCTTTAAATGCAGTCAACCTGGCACAACTGGTGTGTCAAACCATCCTGCTCTTTAGTTACCACAAAGGAAATAAGGTTATTATATGTGTCTGCATCAGATCTTACTGTCTGGACAAGCAAATGTGTGTTCTGCTGGAGGTTTGACATAAGCCTTTGAAGTAAGGCTTTCCCTTACCAGCCTTACTGAGTCACACTTTTTTCTTTTTTCTTTTCCATTTTTTACCTAAATACTCTTTTCTTAGTGTCTGTTTCTTGAGCTCACTTTACTACCAGCTTTTGCTGATAATATTTCAATTCTAGATATTTTGTCTCAAAGCCTCTGTAAAACAGATCTTATCACACACAAAATGAAAGGAAGAAACAGGTCCTCCCTGCCTTTTTCAGTTAGGTTCTGTCCATCCATTCTGCCTCAGTTGTCCCTTAGGACATTTAACAAAGATAGCTGTGGAGGGGAGGGCTGCAGAAGGGCAGTCTGTCCTTTCACTCTCAGTGCCTTTGTTGTGGACCATGACAGGGACAAGCAATAGCCTCTTCTTCCACTTACTAAGCAAGATTATGTCTCTTTTGTTCACACACAGCCATTTAATAACGATGTGAATATACAAATAACGTATGGCAGTTGCTGTGACTGACTTAGTCTTTCGTGCACATGCCTAGCTGAGYCATCTTGCTGCCAGAGCCAAGGTCTGGTCGTTTTGGTGAATTATAAAACACTGCAAGAGTCATGAAGACTCACTTAGGTGTCTGCAGTAGGCAGTCCAAATGCACCTCTGAATTTTCCTGAAGGTTTGGGGCAGGTGCTATTGCAACTGTTATATGAGGTCTCATCATGGACTTTCTAAGTCACTGTACAGCAGAGTCAGGAGAGTTTTCAATAGGTCTCCCAGTCCCTCACCAGAATGCTTTTCCTGACAAATATTTGTTCAACCAGTTCTTAAAACATCTAACACTGTGAAACCCCAATGTCCTTAGTCTATGTGGCTCTCCAYCGCCTTAGTCATTAGCAAATATTAATTTCTAACTGCATTCTCCCTTGTTGCATTTCAAACACACTATTTACCCATTAGCTACAGCCAGAATGTGTAAGGTACCTTGTAACCTGAGCAGCGTCTCTCTCTGAGGGAAGGGAAGCACCTCAGATGAGCAGGATAGCAAGTTACAGTGGGAACAGTGAGAGCAAAGGAGCACAGAGCCCTCCCAAGCCAATTTTCAGATGTTATTGGTGCCAGAGCAGGCACTTAATTTCAAGAGACTTCATTTTGGTTCATAAGGTAAAATATTATAGTTTATGTTTTCAAAGGCAGAATATCTACAGATGCAAGTAATTGACTGGAGACTGAACACTTTGCAGAAGGCATTCAACACCCTAGCCAGTCCTTAGAAGGACTCTCCAAGCTGAAGAGTAATGAAGAAAATCTCTTGTTTTTGTCACATAGCCAGTGTAGTCCCACTGCACAGCAGGGACAAAAGGTTGCAGCCACCCAGACAGCCAGGGACTGGAGTGTTCTCTCCTCAAAATAAGTTCTCAATTTCTGGACTCAGCTTCTCTTGCAAAAGGTCACAATAATCATCTTCAGATGCTGCACACACTTCTCTCCTAGTAGGCCACAAGTTGCAGTATCCCTGAAATACTCAAGTGACTCAAGAAGAAATCATTTTTATTTTCATCCTCTTCCCCAGAACCTCACAACCTTGGATTAGAAAGGAATTTAGAATACAAAGTAGAAAAGGAAGAGGTGTTTCTTCTTTGGTCTTACTACTCCAGAAATAATATTATTGGCCACAGCCTTCAGATTTAGGGGATTATACTTTCAAACAAAAATGAATTGAAGATACATACATGAACCTTGAATTTAGCCAAAATACACTAGAGAAGTAAGGTTGCCAAAACTATGTTAATGGTAACAGTATGAGTTTAGAATCTATTTTATTTGAACTCCCTATTCATTAATAAAATACYATCTTGGCCTATCAAATGCTCTGAAACAGACAAATACCAGTGATAAGCAAATTCTTCAAATAGATAAAGGACCACATAAAGAATTGAGTACATTTTTGAATAAGAAAGCGTCAAAGCACTCATCCTTCATCATGATGTTTGCATGTAATGCATCCATCTACTTTTAAAGTGATGAATCGCTTGAAAAACAAAGATCTGCCAGAAACAATAAAACAAAGGGGACTATAGGCTACTTATAAATATTCAAAGTGAAGACATATGGCTTATGACATCAGTGTTCTGTAATTATGTTGGAAAAGAGACACAGAAACTGGAAGAGAATGGAAAGAGACTATTATCTAAACTGATAATAATTTAAACTGTGARTGTCCTAAAGGGACCTCTTTATATATGCACTACATCTGGATATACGAAATTCTGAACTATTGTTTGGATAAAAGTATATCTGTATGTCTGATGGATATAAATAATAATAAACAGAACAGTAGTAAAGGTGGTCTGTGTGTTTTAGGAGAGTTAAGGCAAATTTACTTCACAGAGAGCTCAAATGACTGTTTCTAATTAGAGATCAGAACACAAGACACAAAAGCTTAACCATTTACCATTTTTGCTCTTAATCAAATGCACTTATTTCTGAGTATGCCTATATCAACTTTATTGTTTTCACTTTCACCAGTATTGGGTGTTTTTCTTAGGAATTCAGCTACAGAGTGTATAAAGGACTCTCTGTTTTCACTTACCGAAAAAAAGAATTTAGCCCATTTTTTTTTCTTTTTTTTTNTTTTTTTTTTTTTTTTTTTTTTTTTTGAAATAGCTTTTGAAAACAGCAAGTGTCTCTTGTCAGCTCAGAAAACAGAATGGGAACCAACTTGTAGAGTAAACAGCCAAGAAAATATTCCTCTCCCTTTTCCTCCACAAAAACAACAATGTGAAGGAAAACAGGGAAAAAAAAACCCAAATATCTCACATAATTTAAGCATCTAGAAGTTATTTCCAGATGACTTGTGGAGGGAAACCTGGGGTCACACTGGCTTAGACTACTGGGAAACCAATCCTAGACTCCTTCATGATCGGTGGACTGAAACTGTTCATCTCATTCTCCTCAGACACTAGCTTAGRGTGAGATAAGTCCCCTTTGGAGGAACCTTTTTCCTTTCACTGACTATAGTGGGAGCCTTTGTTGCCTTAGCTAATTTGTAGACACCAAATTTTGATGAGATGAGTAAATGTGAGAATCACAGGAAAAAACGAATCTCGAGAGAAGGTTCTTCCTGGAGCTCYTCACAACCACTTTGTGAAAGGAATAATACTGTCTGCAGAGTAGAAGAAATGAAACACACAAAACATGAATATTCAGAATGTATATATGGGCATAAGATGCAGAGAAAAAGATTTTGAAGAGGCAATTCTCCCTTGCAAATCTCTGTTTGTTTTAGATGAATGTTCACTGTTGCTACCTATGTCCCAGTCCCAAGTCTGATGTAGGATGGTAATTTGCTGTTACCCCCAAAATGTTTTTGCTTGCTATTGGACCATTCCTAGAGCCACTGGCTACTATCTTGATGCAGTTTCCTTTGCTTTTTTTGTTTGCTTTTTTACATCAAAAGTTTCTCCAAGAGACTTAATGGATGTTAGGTAGAAAGAAAGCAAAAGAAAAGAGAAGACGCGAATAACAAAAGAAGTAATCCCAGTTTGCTGTAAAAGGAGGTTTTGTGGTTGCCTTTTGAGACTATTTTGCTACTGATCTCAGCATTTACTGATACCATTAATACAAAATCCCTTTAGAAAGGAAGGATGGAAAAATCAGAATCAGCAACCTAAAGAAGGTGGCATGCAGCCAGATTTTTGTTGAGAAGACACCAGGACCCTATCAGCAGGGCAACATAGGCTGGGATATAAAAGCCCAATCCCTGTCTACGAGAAGCAGTAGTGCCCTGCCTTGGCTGCTGATGGAAACCTGATAGTTTGTACCTCTCGTTGATGGCACATTGCCTGGCTAAGAGGCAGGCAGTCTCAGTTTGAACAAATTTGCATAGTGGATGCAAACCAACCCCAATATACACCTTTATACTCAAATAGTTCAGCAAATTCAGTACTAACAGACTTTTACACAGATATCCTACGAAATACAGTAGATATGGCTTTTCACACAGGCATCGTACATCTGCTGTATTTGCATTTGGTACTTCTCTCTTTGTCTCTATTTACATATTTTATTTTAATTACCCTGTTTATTTCCTTGTTTAATAAATACAGTGTGCTCTTGTACTCTGCTGGATGCCTGTCTCCTAACTCTTCACTTGCACTTTTGTTAATGCCCCTCTTATGAATCTGCTCTGCAAGTTTTTCAACTCACATGACATTGCTTATACTCAGTATACCGGACCCCCACCTCTTTTCTACCCTTGATTAACCATGGATTAAAAACACGTATTCTATTCAGCTGACTACATAGTCCTGCTGTTTTGCTAAGTGAAACCAGATTTTTGGAAGTGTGGAAGTGGGAGTTCAGGAACACACKTTCCTGGGAGAGCAGGATTACTGTTACCTGTCAACATCCAAATCACTGCGTCTAGACAGGCCACATTAAAAAGAACCTGGGTCTCCCCATCACTGTATGTAAAAAAAYAGGTAGTCATTTAAAACAATATTCAGAATAAATGGCAATGACCATTTATGRAATTATCCTAAAAAATGCTAGAGCAGTTCCGGGGACAGAAATCCTCCAGCATCATCTGTGACTATAAACAGTACTGGCTATAGGCAGCATGGATTAAAAAAACACAGAAAGAGAGCCACAGCTGAWGCATTAGTCCTCAGAATAATTGAGGTCTAGCAAATTTGGTTACTGCCCTTTTCCCATCCTGCATCCTTAGGTTATTCACCAGATCTCATACAAAATACACAGCAGAATGTCTCTGGCTTCCACCTACTGGAAGTACCTAGATCACTCCCACTCCTTTTTTCAAAAATATGGGTAACAACGTCTTTGTTCTTCTGTTTGATGCTTCATATATGGAGACAAGAGGTATCAGGAAAGGTGCTGGGACTTCTTTCATATATCTATTAAGTGAACTAGTTCTCCAAAAATGTGACTGGAAGATATGTGTCAATGTGTTGTTCGGTGCTTGCCACACTTTTCCCACATATTCTTAGTCAATTGTAGTAGTGCGTATCTGTTGTTCTGACAYAGGAATTAGTCACAACATTCAGAGATTAGTAGTGCATGATCATTGATCCCCAATATCAAAGTTTGTGTAATACATGGCGTTGTCTTCTGGAACTTCCATCACTATCAATGCATCTTGTGCATTAATTTCTAGAAGCTATATTGAAACCACAGAGGCAAATAAGACTGGAAAAACGTTTTTAAGAAAATGCTCTCCAAATAGCACTGACTGAATACAAAGGCTTGGAAGTCAGTGATGTTTACTGCAAAGACAGAGAAGTCTTCAGGAGTACCCAGTGCCTAACTCTTGCTTGATTGTCAACTTAGTTCAGGGTCTTCTCTTGCTGCCTTCATTCAGTCAAGAATCAAATGCAAAGCAGTACCTGAACAGAGCCTTCTCTCCCATCCTAGATGGATATAGCTCTCCATTCCAGTGAGAATTAGCATTTCTGCTACAGTTAAGAACCACAGTGCCCAGTTTAGTCGACGTTCTGCCAACATGTGGCTACCTGATACCAGAAACGTGTCATTCAGGACTGACTTGGAACAAAGGAAATAAGCCCCATGCAAAACATTTCATAAAAAAAAAAAAAAAAAAAAAAAAAAAAANAAAAAAAAAAAAAAAAAAGAGGAATAGAAAACCAACAGCTTCTTTAATGAAGTCTGATGGAAATTCTACTCATGCGTTTTGGAGCACACACTAAATAACAAGTTGATTACTGGCTAGACAGTTATTAAAGATGTCACTGCTTTACAAGTCTACTGAGTAAAGAGCAAATGCCAGATAGTTTCCACGTTCTTGGAGTTAAGTCTCTGGACTTTGAGGGATTCTGCATTAGCAGCAACTAACAATGATGATTGCAAATACAATTTTCACAAGCTTTATTGTCAGATGAGAATAAAATATTCATTCATCTCAAGGTATCCTGTCATTAAATAAAGGTCAGTTGCTAATATTAGCCAGTTAATAACCTCTGACTCCCAAATTGCTAGAGTACTGCATGATTATTTGAACATCTCACTGCAGTTTTGACTTATATCAAAATTATGGTGCACAGCTCAGGCTTTCCTGTGATGGCCATCTAAATGGAGAATAGATCTCTCTGAAGTTTTTATACATAAATAAAGAAAAATAAATAGAGACTGATAGACATATATAAATTATGTGTATGATTTAATTAAGGTTTTGGAGGGTCTAGTCTTTGACTGCTGTGAAATGCACTTACTATACAGCGACTCATTGTCTCTTGATTTTGAAAACTTTCTATGAACTCCTGATTTATGAGTATTTTACCATGCTGATAACTTGGTATCCTATTACAGCCAAGGAAGAAAAATGAACAATTCTTAGATGTGATTTGTCTCCTTCCAAGGTAGATATCTAAAACTGGTTATATGAGTCAAGTTCTAAAAGTTGCTATTTCTCTCCAAAGTTTATAAAGTGGGACTAGGAGATTAGTGCCTGAATTTAGATAAGGTGAAACCCCTCAAGTTTGTCTGCATAAGCTTTTAACCTCATCACAATGAAAATGCAGTCTTAGTATTTTGGGCCCAGCTCATAACCAAAGCCAGAAGTGACATTTGAGACATAACATTTCAAATCCGAAAAGTTCAGAAATTCAAAGTAGGTATAGAACTCAGGTGAAAATAYGGGCTTAGAAAATGCACAACAGAAACAGTTTCCAATACTTTCCAAAGCAAATTTATACAGATTAGATTGTGCAAGAAGGCTTGAATTCCATACACTTGAAAATAATTTAGAACACACATCCAGAAAAGGAAAACAGTGTTCTACCCAACACAGAACTGTTTGCAATTTGCAATGGGCATAACTGTGGAAATGATTTTCAAAAGYCACTTTTCAAGTTAAACTGCAACTTGACTGGTTAAAAATAACACTATCTAAAGTCCTATTTCTTTTTTCTTTTTTTTTAATTTGGTATTCTAAACATTCATCTTATGCACTAATCTGACTAGTCCAGACATAGAAAACTCCTCTAGCTCATTTATTTGCCTGTTAATGGGGAAAAAAAATGCCCCCCTTGCACAACAGAACTATGTGTTCAGATAATGTTTTTGTTTGGACAGGTACGCAGGGGACAATCTAGATGGAAACAATGAGAGTTTATGGGATCTGCCTGCTTAGACAGTGCAAAACTAGACTATAAGCAAGATCTCTGGACCGCTGYCTGCTGCAAGGCACATGTGTTACGCTGCTTCATGAGTTGCATTTTCACTGTGTTGGAAGGCTTAGAGCCTTTATAGACTTTCCAGAGGAGGYTTCTGGAAAGCCTTAAGGTCCATTTAACAAAATCTTCATGTTTTTTCTGCACCAGAAGCCTATACAGACATCAGTTTGCCACTTGTTCCTGAACTCAGTCTCTGAAACTGGCTGTCCTGAAAATGCTGGACCTAAAAGCCTCACTGCAGATGTACAAGGTTCCTATTACCTCCAGTTGAAGTAGGTGAACAAAGTCTGAGGACCACTGCAAATCAAAGCACTACACTGAAATAACCTAAAACCATGTAATTAAATACTTATAGTACTTAATGTAAATTGTTCCATATTCAGGTGAAGGCTTTCTAAGTATTTTTGTAGGCTTTTAAAAGGATTATCCCGTGCTATTTATAGGCACAAGCCCACATCCACAAAACATATGAAGTATGAAGGAGGACAACAGAAAAAAGAATCTCTGCTTCATTGTGGTAAAAACATAGAGATGAAATTTAGCAGCACTGCAGCAAATCAGACTTTGRTTTTGTCCTTCATTCCTAGGCCTATGGAGAATAGATAGGCAAGTGAAATCATCACACTCACAGTAAYGGAGGGTCATTCATCTACAACACCTTTAGGCTGAGTAAAGGCCTAGAATATGCACCTTACACACAAACATAAGCATAGAGTATAACTGCTCAAGAGTTTCTTTAAGCAGAAAAATACATTAATATAGTTTAGTTTGTTGTTATTATTCCCCGAGATGTTTCTCTGGCTGCTTCACTAAAGCTCACTAGTCAGGGACAAAGTAAACTATACTAATGCATTTTTCCACTTAAAGAAACACTTGAGCAATTATACTCTATGCTTATGTTTGCGTGTATGATTATCTTTCTTATCATATCACCCTAATCATTTTTTAACTCCTACACCAGACCTAGCTAACTTAGTCTGTGGAATAGCTGCCTGAAAGAGATTAAGATCCTATGTATCACAAAAACGGGTTGTTGGGTGATGTAAAGGAGCTCTCTTAGTGCTTTTAGTGCAAGAAAGGCTGCAGTATAAGCTGATAACACRTTAGAGAAACCATTATGGCGAAAAACAGGACAGCAAGAGAAAGTCTGTGAATCTCCAAAGAGCAGACCAACATTTTTTGTTCTCATTTGTCATCGGAGTATCCAGCCATGTGGTACAAGACTACAGAGCTGTAGACTTCATGTATTCTGTTGCTTATTGAATGCTTTGCTCATCTATTGCTAAAATTAGATTTGTTTTCCCATGGCAGGTGCAGGGACAGAAGACTGGCTTCAAAAGTAGAGCAGGTTGCTCAGGCCTTGTCCAGTCTGGATGTCCTCCGATGATGGCAATTGCACCCTCTCTCTAGGCAACCTACCCCAGAACATCACAACTCTGGTGATCCTTGGTATCTGAAGGGCTTTATTTATTATTTACTTAGAAATTCTGCTCTTGAGGCTTGTGATGAATCTCAACATTCTTTTATTGTTTTTATATATATAAAAATACAGTATATACACTGTACATACAGTGATTCCTTGTAATGATGAAGATGTGGATACTCATGGTTCAAAACCAAAAGATAGGCATAAAGAGTGCATTTCTTTTTTAATACTACTCAGGATTTCTTGGAAGCTGCCTCATGAATGGGTTGTTCATTCATCACATGGGCTTTATTCCTGCATTGTGCAGAACAGAAGCTACGGGAATGTGCTGCGGGGTAACCTCRGTCTCCACAGGCTTTCCTGGCAGCTGTGGTCATTTCACAGAACACAAGCTATATTTGCAGATGGAACTGCAAAACAGCCTTGCTGGTAGAAGGTTATCTGACAGACTTGTAGAGCTGGCTTTCTTGGTGTAAAAATGCTATCTAATTGTTAAAAATTAAACTTAGCCTTTTATATTGGAAAATATATGCAATATGTGACTCTTTTTAAGTAATGCAGAGTAGAAGAGAAAAATACCAAAATCAGAACTTTGAATTTGAATGAGCAAGTGAAACACCTGTCAAGTCAGAAAATGAAATTGAATTTTCATCGAGTTCCTGTTATGTGCCATCAAAGCATCTTTCAATTTAAAGTATCACCATATCAAGGCAGGTATAGAACATTTATCAGATGAAATACATTMCGATATCTGATTACTAGGCCCATAAATCAAATCTTTTTAGAGAAATTGTTAACAGCAACTTTCATTGAATTGCCCTACTAAAAATGAYATGCTTTGTTTTACTCACAGGATTTACTAATGTTTAACAAGATCTGTTTCTCTTATTCACTTACTGTCTTTTCCTGCTTTTTCCTTCGAATTTTGTTTTGTCTCATATCCTTATACTAACTCAAAGTCATAATTTCCATTTACAGCTTATTTCATGTTCAAATTAGTGACCATGAGATTTATCCCCCAAAGAAAGAAAGAAAAAAATCCTTAGCAGCAAAGAATTCCATTGATCTTGTTTGGAACAAATAAAATCACAAGGTCAGGATAAAACCAACATCTAATATAAGTAGAGGCCATCTTGCCTGGATTGTAATTAATTTTAAATTCTTTCTGTTGCCATGACACCAYGCATGAAAAGAAATAAGCCAGGCATTGTGTGCCACTCAAGAGCTTGTTGGAATTTGTTTTTGCCTGTGTTTAAAATAGCAAGAAGATTCCATTTTACCAGAGAGGTTTTCCCTCTACAGAGTGGGTGAGGGAGAGATGCCAGACATCTTTTGAAATCTTGCTCATTTATGGAAATAATAACAACGATTCAGAAATATTTACTTAAGTTGCTTGATTCTCCTYCTGGCAAATCAAGCGAGTATCAGTTTTTCTATGTGGACTACTCTCACTTAATATTCCTCTGCAACCACACCTTCCAGCCATTTCAGGAGCAGAGATTAGCCAGAGCACAGTGCACACTATCCACACAAACCTTACAGAGTCTTCAACAGCTCTTCAGAGATACTAGGAGAAGCTGAGGTCTTCAGGGCAGAAATACCTRTCTTAAGTGAAAGACRYACAGGACACACCAGAGAGTAATGGAAGTTTTCTGGAACCTCACACTCTGATTCCTTTTATGGACCTTAAAGAGACTATGATACTTTCCTGTAAACAGAAAAGGTTTTCCTTTTCCTCCCAACATGCTGCTTGCCTCCAGGAGCTTTTACTGTTCATAGTGTTTCACGTGTATGGTTGTTGAACTTTGGGACAATACAAAGCTCTGTGAAAATCTTCCATCACTTKTATCTTTCTTGGCAAATCCTATCCGACCCAGCCTCCTGCTGGAGCAAGGCAACAATGTACCAAAACCATTTCTGCATGGCCACCACCATTTATTCAGAGACGATCATCTCTGCCAAGAGATTACCATGGAGTTGGAGCAAGGGAAGTCAGAGTCTGCCTAGCCAAAAGGGCTGTTACAATTTTAATTGGAAAGTGGTGTCAGACTGCACATTTGTGGTTACCATCAAAAGATTTAAAGACCTTAACTAGTAAGTGTCTTGAAGAGGCATAAAGATACGGTATGATTTAAGGCAGATAGATGCTGCTGAACGTCAGGCATTTCCTGACTTCTTTCACCTTGCAGCCCAGGGCCTCTGGCCAGATCCTATGGCTCAGGAGGAGCTATCTCAGACACAAGGGCAGCAGCTGCCAAGCAGAAATGACTGTACCTTAAAGAGACCTCTGAATCTAAGGGAGCCCTGGGATCTTTAGGTACTGTAGTTTCTTGTATTTTTCACAGACAAATGGCACTGAGAAAAATGCCTGGATTAGTTGCCCCAGTTTTAGCCCAGATGAAAAGTTGACACAGGTGGTTCCTCAAAACTGCTTCCATGAGGCRCTCCTATTTTAATCCAGTTGCAACCTCCTTTCTGTTTCCCTTACCAAGTCCCAGCTGTAATGAGATACTAGACATTGCCTGCAGAGCCTTCAGTTCACCGTGTCCTCAGATCAAAGATGGGATCAAGGGCAACAATTGCTAATAAAAACAACGGCACCCCACACTAAACTTTTTCATCTCACAYAACTCATTCATTGCCCTTTCCCAGTGCCTCTTCCTCCTGCTCAGGATCTCTCTGCTTTCTGCTCCATCCTGTTGGAAGCAGTGAGTTGACCCCAGCAACCACATATCTCTCAGGAGCCATTCTTCAGCAGGCAATGCTCTGCACCTGGACACCATACCCAGGTGCTGGGAAGCTAAGGGAAGTTGCATGCAGAAGCTTCAGGCTGGAAGCATCCTGCATTTGAGAAGGTCTCCTGTCTGCTACTACTCGATCAATGCTGACAGCTACGGAAATCTGCTAAACAACATACTATGATATGATGGGAACAAAGTGTTAGCAGTCTGGTAAGACACTACCCTGATCCTCTAGCAGCGCAATTTTTCATATTTGTGAGATCTTAAAAAATAAAAATTGATCTAGCTGAAAAACACGATCCTAACATCCCAAACATGCTGTATCTATCATGAACCAGGAGTTTTCCAGGGGTCCATAGAAGTTTGGCAGGGAGATGGTGGCAGTCAGGACAGCACACTCRTATTTTCTTGAAAAGGTAGGGTTTGCGCTAGTGTTGGCAGCATCCTGAAGCATATCTTTAGGCTGTGAAAAATACAAGAAGCTAATTTTGCAATTTGCTTTATTCAGATAGACTTTGTGGGGGAGAACTTTGGAACAAGTATAAGTAGAATGAGCTAAAGGCAGGACTCTCAGTAATCACCCATCGCAGCTTGCCTTCTCTGCCAAACATGTTGACTGCTAAACGGATGGTTACACTTATTGTTTGGACAGTTGTATTGTTTCTGCAGAACATCTGTATTGAGGAACACAGATACGACAGCAGGCGTGGGTAGGAAGGGAGAAKAGAACAATTTGGCTCAGTTACAACATCCGCCAATTATAAAATATAGAGAAGATGAAATGTTATTAGCCAATACATAATGTGTTTTGAACCAACTGATTTTTTAGTGTTCCCTCTCCCTCTCTCCAATGGACTGATCAGTGCTGTCTGAACGCAGCATTTTGAAAGAGATCTCTGGTTTGCACCACATTTTTCAGTTGCAGATTGAAACATTTTTATGCTTATATCAGTTTTCTGGAAATTCAAACACTTCGGATTTGTGACTTTCAGAAAAGGTTTATATATTCTCACAAAACAGAAGCAGTAACATATGTTAATATCCAGAGACTAGAACAGCCCAGCACAGTGTGCAAGGCCCATCATAACCCTGTTATTTTTAGGTATGATATCATTACGATTAACTCTGTGCAGGTTTTGAAACACAGGCTTTAAAAACTTGCGATAGAAATCTTGTTCATATAGATTTATGTGCAATACTCTTAAAGAAAGCCATGCCTTATTGTYTAAAATGGTGTTCAAAGACTGCACTCTGCTGGCTCATAGCAGCACCAGTTACAGCAAAGGCTTAAAATATTCTTTCAATATCCCTTTTAAAATGCATTAAAGAAAATTCTATCCACATTCCAACTCAAATATTACTCACTCAATTTATACTCGTTGTAGAAGCTACATGACACTAACAAAAAGAGAACACTAACATTTACTGAGGCATAAAAATAAATAAGTAATGTTGCATTATGTTCTTCTGCAAAGATAATTTTAAGACTTTGCACAGCCTTGTGTTTTTCTCCTGTGGGTAATCCCACAAAATGACAAGGTCATTCTCAAAGTGTACTGAGACCTCAGGCTTTTCAGGCAGCTCAAGCATTTCTACCACCCACCACACTCAAAACATCAACTCAAGCAAAGAGAAAAATAAAACATGTACTTGCTTTTAATCATTCTCAAAAACAAAGCACAGCAGCAAATATCTCAGGGATGGCTGTGCCCATGGAGCTTAATTTAGGCTTGTATGAGCAGATGAGGCCAACAGAATCTGCTGGATTAATGGGTTATATTCACTCTCCTTTATGATCTGTATCTCTTTTTCTCTTATAGACTGTGGATGAAATCAGTCTCTCATATTGTGTCACACAAAACAGATCATGCGCCCAGAAGCCAGGTGGGATGACTCCAGGCCACAGGATTATTCTGAAGGAAGRAGGGGAAGAGGACAGAGCGTTTGCCCACAACAAAAACACTTTTCTTGAGTGAACATAACACTGAACAGTCACTATGAAGAATCACAGGAGACGTACTCATTTAAAATATCTATTGAAATTACAAATTAAACTCTTCAATGTGATTCAAAGTACAAAACACAACATTAAAAGGCATTCAACAGCTCTTTTATACATCACAGTGTTAGTGGCACAAAATGTACTTACATTTCAAATACATCAACAGAACTATTTTTACACTGCTCAAATACATTATTTATACATACGCATGACTCCTTCATGCTTATCCCTATACAAGGTTAAAATACATCCGTGATAAAATGACCAAGAAAGGTTCAGTTATGTACCACGTACCTGTACCTAATGTTCCTGGAATTCTTATAAGACAGATACACAAATCAAAGCAATAATGAGGACCACAGGGCTCTAAACACAAACAGCATGCTTTGCTTAGTATAAGTGCACTAGCAATCAAGTGCTGATGCAGGCTTTTTTGATATCTTTAATATCACTGTCAGCAACAACCTCCATATTCTATCCATTTTCCTCAGGATGCCAGATTATATACGAAACATACAAACTCTGGTTATAAAAAGTAAATCTGCACAAAGTTTTATGCATGCTGTACCTTATTTGGAAGAAAACTCTTTGTATTAAACAGTTATTTTTAAACATATTATTTTTTCACAGTAAAAGGATTGCAGATGAAATGCAGAAAATAATATTTTTGTTTTTTCCTGCCCATACCATTTTTAAATCAAAAAAGTCATCTTTTTTTCTGATATACAAATATTTATCCTGTCCGCTCCATACACAAGAGAGCTTTCCACTAATTTTGACTGCATTTCCTGTATGTCAGGGCATAATTGTATGCTGAGAGTTGAGCCATTCAGCTCTCATTTGGGATCTTGCCTGATTCATAAGTCAGAGTATGTGAGGAAAGGTCATGCTGCTTGGTATGTGGGGGAAAGTATCCCAAACTCTTGGTATGCTGCAGTCAGCAGTAGGAGGATCAAGGATGAATGCCAACTTGCAAAAAAAAATTAAATATTAACATAAACCACAGTAGGTATTTATATATAATCTTTCATCAGAGAATCTTGAAAAGCCTCAAAATCAATGTAATTATCCTCACAACACTCCTGTGAGGTAGCTGAGCATTATTCCATCCATTTAAGCGATTGCTAAATTGAGATAAAAGAAGAAAAGTGACTTGTCCAAGGTCACATGAGGAAGACCCAATGCTCCTGTCATTGAAGTCAGTRCAGTTTTTTTWACTGATCTTGCTCAAAACTGACTCRAGCTCAACTAATAACAAGTCCAAGGGGAAGCAAAGCCTTGGAAGTCCTGACTCCAYACTCACTCCTGTGCTCACTAGACAAGACACTGCTTTATCTCAAAAGAACACATAAACCATGTATTGTTAAAAAAACTCCATTAAAACAGCATTTAAGGCAATGCGTACAAACTAAATCATAGCATAACCGTAAGAATGCAACAAAAATCATGCAGTGAATCTCATTTTTTAGATGAAAATTCAAAAAGACAAAGCTGTTACAACAGAGTCATCTGAAAAGCTGCAGAAACATAAACATTCCCTTTTCTGTCWTAAATGTCAGAGTTTAAAATAATATATTTACAGTCTGATTTCAGGGTATTAGATGTCACACTATCAACATAAACTGTAACACAAAAAAGGCCGAACCTCAGTACATCACTACCAAAAATACACAGCTTAGGAAACAAAACAGCATTAAAAAGAGCAAAAAGAGACAAACAAAAAATCCCCCAAAGCTATGCAGAAGAAATGACATTTAGCATACCTGAAAGGATTAGGTATTTGGTAAGCGTGTGTAGGCGTATGGCCTATCCCAAGAGCCAGAATGTGTACCAAGTGACATGCCACAGAGATCTCCAGTAGCATTTCAAGTACTTGAGACCAGAGACAGAGATGCATCTGTTATRAACTACCATTTTAAAACATTTATGTTTATAAAGGTTTTTTTCACTTCCGTTTGTTTTTTTTGTTGTTGTTTGTTTGTTTTTGTTTTTGTTTTTTTTGAATCTGGACATGCCTTAATTTTGACATTGATTATTAACTGGCCGCCCAGGAGACAGTAGTTCTCTACCACAGAAAGTAAGATTTGCTGTATTGCCACACAAAGACTGTCTCTAAGAAAGGCACAGTAGAAAATAAACCACGTACCATGACACCGCAGATACTGTTAACAGGCCACCACACCTTTGCTGCCGTCTAACACTCCAGTAGAACTGGTCACTAGAACCAGTGCCACACAGGAAAATCTTAGTGCTCACAATTAGAAAATTAACAACCCAGGAAATCTTTATGTCCATTTTTTTTTCTCCAGTTAAATCGAGTTACAGGGCCAGAGATGAAAGGCCATGGTTCAAGCTGTCTCACCCAGCCTGACAAGCTTACCTGCAGGAGGCTGTCACTCGCACAAGGGTTTCTGTTATTCCCGCACATTGAAGCAATGACTCAAGATAAGCCAAGCTTAAACAGTGCTCTGCTCTGGTATCTTTGGTGATACGGACTTATTTGCTGCCAGAACCGGAGCGAGATGACCACTTCGCTGCCCACTGAATCCAGCAGTGCTTTACACACTACTTGGCAGCTGGCAAACAAAGTGACTGGATCTGTTACCTAACTTTCCTCTAGGAATATTTTTTGAATAAGTACGCAATTTTTAATAACAAAGATGATCTAAAATACTGGCTAAAAAGAACCATGAAAACAAAAATATATAATACAAGCAAAGATCTGAACTGTGCACTGCCATAAAAAAGGCAAAGATATAAGGAATTCAGAATTGCTGGTAAACAGATATTCTTTTCCTTCTTGTTATAATGGCTGAACTCATTAAAATCAAGCTAAACAGCAAACATGCAGTTTCTGGAGGTAAAATTTGCATTTAGATACAATTTGGATCTGGATACCTTTAAAATTTAAAAAAAGGGGAAGAAAGAATTCAAGAGTAGTTTTATAAAAGAACAGTGGCCTTTTCAAAACGTTACTCTCCAATTATTTTATTTAACAAGCAGTATAAAATAAAAGGTAATGGAAAAAGGTGTCACTTCCTTATGACTGAGCTATGAAAATGTAATCCCAGCCTGTGAGAGTAGCCAGAAACAGTTGCATTTAAAGGTCCTGATACATTTTCAGTGCAGTTTCCCTAGCTTCAGTATATTCACCTACCTCAGTAAATCGATAATGCACAGGCATAAGTGATAATGAAATAAATGCAGTCAAACTTCAGTCACGTGCCATTCAAAATRATTTTTTCCTCCAGTATTATACATAAACATACGCAGCAATTCAGGTGCATCGTATTTCATGATGAGACGTCATTAGTTAAATTCTTATAGTCTTTAAAAACAGCTAAGATCATATTCCACAAAATGTTACTAAATAAAAACTAGTATGATTAACAGTATGTTGACTAGCATATTTTACTACTCTGGAAACATACAGCACTGTGAATCTGAAAAACTATCAAACCAGGTCACTGATTCATTATCAAATAAAAACTTGTCACAGTATTGTTCTTAACAGCATACACCATACAATATTAACTCTGAAAAAGGGCTAAGTAGTTTAAATGTTAAATACAACTTCCACAAATATCCCAGGCATTTTTATTACGAACTACAGGGATCATCCTGAYGCTCAGATTTTTTATACTTAAAAGGAAAGATTCATTGATAACCCAAAGTCTGCTGAATAGTAAAATTAGTCCTGTATTTTTAATAACTGCCCTTAAGACAGAAGCAAGCTATCTTGAACTTCGAAAATATTTCAATAGCACAGCTATTTACACATTTGGTTTAAATAGGATTATATATATATATMTATATATATATCTMTATAAAAAGATTAAGATACCTGGATTAGAAGTTACATAGCCCTATGAGTGTAGCAGAACCCTAAAGGACAGCAAAATATAACAATTTGAAAAAAATAGTGGTCCAGTGGTAATCATTAGCATCAATGTATCTTTAAAAGAATCTCGATTGGATAGCAGGTTTGTGTCACCACTCAACCTTACAGCTTCATAAACCAACTTCAGAAATGTAGCTTTCAATCAATTCCCACACTTCCTAAAATTCCCAGAAGGCAACAGGGATCAATATTGTCCCCCTATCCCTCCCCAATTTTCAAGAAAGGCATAGGATGGCCTATATGCACCTTAATGATCTTGTTATTCTTGGAAAAAATATGCCCTAAAAAGGATGCAGTGATGTCAATATTAACAAAAAACAGAAATGTAATAGGCATGTTAAAGTCACACTAAGTTGAYTATCCAATTTAAATGATAGGCAGCTTAAATACATAGAGGAATAAGACACCAAATTTTGAAGCAAATGGATATGCAAAAGGTTTACATTGTATGTATTTTTAAGTTGTTGTGCTGATGTCATTCAGCACCGTTCCCAGTCCACCAAGAGCAACAGAAACCTTCTGCATTATTTTTCACAGAATCAGCTCTTCATTTCAGRTAGCTACCTTGGTCCACGGTCTTCCTTAAGCACCAAACTTGCCTTCCATTACCCTTCTTGTCTAATATCAGTTGATCTGTGCAACAGTATTAACAATAAACAGTTCCTGGAACCAACACTGCGTGTCAACAAAAAGCAGAACAGGCCAAATAAGGCTACAGCAATGTAAGTGCAAGAGGGAAACAACAACAGCCACAATAAAATCAAAACATATGTTGTGATGAGTCCAATCTTCTCTCAGTCTAGGTAGGCAAAGGGTCGTCATCTCCTTTACTACATTTGCACTTGCAGCACAGAACAAATGGTGTAGCAAGTAAAAGGAAAGGGGAGGCCACCAAAAGGAGAAGACCAAATCCTGCAAAAATTCCTACCACCTGAAGGAGAAATCAGAGAGTAAATTTTCATTTTTCATTGCTCCAGTCAGACCCATGTTACACAACTCAGTTCCATCATATAAAGCGACACAGATGCTTATTTGTGTTGCTTTGCTATATCTCAAACATCTAATGAAGCAACTGATTAGATACTTTTTTTCCTTTTTTCTTGATCAAAGATAAATATTAAATACTGGGGACACGACTACAAGACAGTTAGACTCCCACTGTTAAACGCTCGCCTACTTGCTGAAGAAAACTCCAAAAAGAAGCTGTCAAGACAGGATCTGGAGTTGTCAGAAAGACTCCCATAACTTTCCCACCAGCACAAACACAAGGTTGGAAATCTCAGCCTTGGACTGCAAACAGTATGAACAACAGGATGACTTTGCATATGCCAAATAATGAACCTGAGCTCACTCCGCTGCCTCGGGGGATATGACCTAACTCCATCTAAAAGCATTTTTTCCACTTACATTTATTGATCACCCTCTTTCTAGCACTAGCAGAAAAGCTCAGATCAGCTAATGCTGTCAGTGTGCCAAACTTCATTAGTTTCTATAGAGTTTAAATTTGGAAAATCATTTAAAAAGAAACCAAGTTGAGAGGCACTGCCTGAGAAAGTTTCCTATTTCCCACAAGCGACAGTAATAGTAAGGCTGGGACAATATGTCTACAAATTATTTGAGAAAACACTTAGACTGATTCACATGACAGCATCTGTGAATAACTGTGAATAATGAGGGCAGGAGTGGAATAATMATCTGCTAACAAAAATTCACAACAGAAGGCAAAATGAAATTAGAGTGCATTGCTCGATAAGGATTCTTCTAGCCAAGGTTAGATATGCCATTTCAATTAGCTGGCAAATATTTAATTTGCCATGGTATAGGAAGAATGACTTGCTACCACCAACCGTGGATAATTTCTCTTTTTGATTACTGTGTATTTCTTTCTGTAATTTCACTGCCCGACTATGTGCGAGGCGCGGGGCTGGAAGCAAGCGCTCGTTTCGGCAGATGGCGCTGTTGCACAGACACGATTTTGAAGCGCGAAGCCTTCGCCCTGGCATTACCTAACACGACGCCAGAATTTTTCAGTCGTGTCTTTTGGCTGCCTACGGATAAGAAGCTCAAGCTTTCCTAGACTAATAATCTTATTTCTCGCCAAGAGTAATTTCTCTTTAAACTTCAGTAGTGTGCGCGTTTCACTAATTCTTTTTCTGAAGGTGCTGACGATCTGATGCAACTTTCTTTTACTAATGTCTGCATACATTTGCTATAGACAGAAAAGAAAGCTAACTTCTCAGCTGAAACGGCTTTAWAAAGCGAGCTGCATCTGCCCCCATCCTGCTCTACAGAGACAGCCTGCACTTTCCCAGCTCTTCGTTCGCAGTCCTGGCTAAGAGCGCACAGTAGGGCACTGCTAGCTAGACAAAGACAAGGTGGAAGGTAGCATTTCAGAGCACTGGACTGGCCACTGCGGATATTTATGCGGTACCTATGAGGACTTCCTTTCAGCCCCAATATGCTCTTAAAGAATTCACCAAGTTTCTTGCTTCTTCTTCCTTTTTAA
>NW_028186979.1:2425561-2481359 GCF_003343005.1 Rhea americana | reverse complement strand
AAAAAAAAAAAAAAAAAAAAAAAAAAAAAAGCAGGTTGCCTGCCAAGTATTAATTACTCATTTTTCACCTGAATTCAGTTGCTCATGAACAGCTGAGTTTTCACATCCAGAAGCAATCTTCCCTACACAGCATCACATCATTCCCTCCAGCCAAAATAAATATATTTTTTTTAAAACCCACACATAACAAACCAAAGGCTCATTTCAACTTGCCTTAGATAAATACTCAATGAAATCTAATATAAGGAAATGATTACAGTGCTGATTTGTCTTCAGTAAGTTTAGCAGAACTGCAACGCCAATGGTAGAGAATTACTACTTTCTTTCTCGTGATGAACAGAACATCAAATATAYTGTCTATCAAACATAGTTGTACCAACTACTGTGGCCAAGTACAGTTTCAAATATCACAGTAATCATCTCATATTGYAGGCATATGAAGAGTGAATAAAAAGCTTAGGTACTAGTTCTGTGACCTATATATTTTCTAACATATTATTGGCTAAGTCAAATAAAAAACAGTCCATCACTTTTACACTTAGGTGTGTGTACAGAGAAAGACGGGTGCAATCTTTCTCATTTCATTTCAGATACCTGCATTTTAGCTGTTTGTACAGGCTTGGCACTTATTGCCCAGATTTGGGATTTATGCTCAAACGGAAAGAAATCTGTATTTCAAATTAAGTACTTCATCTGAAGCAAAGGTAGATATTTACTGGCATACTGCTAATTTAGGAAGAGATGACTCATACTCCAAATGTACCTATTTCTCTAAAGTGACTATAAAGGTGATACACTTGCCTAACTCATAGGTTGGCATTTGTATGTGTTAAACTAGGGCAGGGAGCTCTTCTGTAATATAGCATTCATGTTGGATCCAGCAAGACTTGATCTAGGCTATAAGAAGTATCCCCAAACTTTTTGCAACTGTCAATTTGAACAGCGTTTGGAACAAATGACAAGCCCACTTGGATACCTACTAGAGGATCTAGCTTTACCCAACCTACATGAATGAGTCAACTTGAGTTCATAGTAAGATTATGAAGATCATGAGWTTCCTTTCTAGTTCTGGACCATGAGCTAAAGATCTCTTGGAAGATGGGCTTCCCTGTTAATTGTATGGATAGTGTCAATCCAGTATGTCCATCAGGTATATTAAGAATTTATTTACATTGGCACTTAACTTGCCATGCAGACATACCATACCATCAGCATTCTGAAAGGCTTTCTGTCAAATACGTCCTTTCTGGGAGTGCTAAGAGCATTCCTACAGGCCTCTTTAAATCCACTACAGAAATTAGTCAACATATAAGAATTTGACTCCTAGATATTAAAAGAAATAAAGCAAAGGAAAGTTCTGTCATCACTGCATTGTTTCACTGTAGACTTCATGCAGACTTAGAGATCTGAGCTTTACCTGTGTTCTGTGCCAGATAACAGAGGCCCTGGAGTGTCCCAACTTGTTTCGACAAGGTCCTTTGTCATAATGTATAAGCAGAAAATCATCCTACAAAAAAATAATAAATGGAAACATATGCAATAAACAAAAGTACAAATTGTTAAGTTATKAAATACTATGTCCCAAGAACTTACAACCAGGAATTGTACAGGAAGATAAAATCTTGGTAAAGCGAACTTTGGCCAGGTCCAACCTTYTGAAAGTGCTTTGTTTACAGTTAAGTGTCTTCACAAGTAGGTTTGTTTAAGAACTGTTGTTTAACTATAATGAATCTCTTCTTCCACAGGCTCTCAAGCTGCATATTTAAATGCTAGTATAAAGTTTAGTACAAGAATCTGAGAAAGTAAGCTAGCCACTGCATTTCTCTCTCTCTCTTTCTCCCTTACACACAAAAACACACATATACACACAAAGAGACAGAGAGAGAAAGAAAGAGAGCAAAGAAAGTGAGTATTTGTACAAAGATGTGCCAAACTTTGTTCTTAGTGGAAGAATAAAAAGACAATACAAATACAGGAGAATACATGAGAAAGACTTCCGTACCTGTCCTGTCACACTTCCATACCCCAGCCAAGGTAGCAGGCCAGTACCAAAGGCTGTGAGGGGGCACCAAGGGSTCTAATTTTTAACTGAGTATGAAAGTGCCTGTGATTTAAGAACTCTCAGTAAAGCATTCAAATGGGATAACAGCAGGATTCTGGATAGTCTGAGTACCTTTTGGGGACATAAAACACTTCCTTTGCTATAAAAAAAAGTGGATAACATGGAAATAGATATCGTATATTGTATATACTCTGAGCTTGGGCAGAAACACATGACAGGTAACAGCTTATTCCTTGTGTTAGAACATTGTATTTGTTTTGATAGAGCAGATGAATTTCTTGTTTAGCAGATGAATTTCTTGTTCCATAGAGTATAATGAGCAGTAAGTAAATCTGACTTCTAAACTCCTGTACTAAAATGCATGGTGGCACAATGAACTTAAGAGTTTCTCTGTTAAATCTCCACAGAACTGAGAACATTACCATATTCATCCTGAAACTCCTTCAAAAAGGAGAATATTAAAAAGCCAATCTTGAATGAAGTATTATCAAAACAACTAAGCCAGATGCCATGCGGAGAAGGTCAATAAAATATTTTCATAAAATTTTACTTTACACTAATACTTTTTTCCTGTCTCATGCTGGCAAAATAGTAAGATCACACAGATCAGTCAAGCAGAATTAAGTATACAAAGCTTATCAAATTAACAGCTACAGCTCTGGTGAATTCCAGCCCACCCATCCCAGTTTGGCAGAAGGAAACACAAAAATACTGTTGTGACAGAAAGCATAGAAGACAAGGCAAGAAAGAGGAAGAGCTGGCTARTGAGGGAGTATATAATTCATTAATGAGACAGTTAGATGGCAAAGCAAYGAACTCCCTAGCTTCTGAGAGCCAGAGTATGCTGTGTGTACTCACATCGAGGGATTCCAGACAGTACCAGCAAAAGGCATGTTTGCAGTTCTTACACATCATCTGGGCACAGCCTTCATCTCKCTCAATGTAAACTTTGCACTTTGGACAGCGCTTGATTGGAGCATCATCTTCTTCCATTTTAAAAATCGAACTGTGAAGGAGAATGGTGAATTAATAAGATATGCAGCCATGTCAGTTTAGAGGAGAACTTCTTAGAACTGTGGTAAGTAGATATGTCTACTTTTTCCCTTATTAAAAAAAATTAATATAGATCTAGGTATTCAGCTGAGTTCTATTATTCAGATATTTTGTCTATACTGTATTTTTCAAACATACCTCTAGCATGAAGAAAGCTAATGATTACAATGGCTACATAAGAGTCAGGACATTTTCTTTACCATATAAGTACCAACAGTTTTTGTAATTGAGCGATGTTGGTAACACTATACCATTTCCTCCTGAAATATCAGAYGAGTAGTTAATTCACAGCTAAATACTTTGTATGTCTAGATCATTTTATTTTCCCTCTATTCTTTTCCCTCAGAAGAGAAGTCGAAGGTATCCCCCAATGACACAGTGAGTCTAGACTGCAATCCCTGCGGCCAGGGTATCAGAGGAGACTGCCTGTCTCTGCCTTCGTTAAGGTTCCTCCCTAGGAATTTTCCTCCAAATCAAGAACCACAAGCTTTTCTGGGTTTACTGTTCTTTCAGACTTGATCTCTTTTCATCTCCAATATTATCCAGTCAAAATATGGTTCACAAGTTTGAGTCAGTAACACTTCTTCTTGTGTCTTGTACCAGTCTGCAAAACTGTAGGACCTCACCTCATAGAGTGGACACAGCACAGAGAGCAGGAACGTAGAAACACTGGAAGAATATTTATTTCCCTAGAGTAGCTTTCTACACTATCAAGGCTTTATTCACTCCAACAACTAAAACGTGCCCTGACAATTGACATTTCCTGCAGCTACTACTGATGGGAGACACAAAAACAACTGATAGCAAAGCAAACTGTTAGCAAGTTGTAGTAAAACAGGACTGACTCTTGATTGATTGCTGTTTGCCTGATATGTATGTGTGTGTGTGTGTGTGTATATATATATACACACATATATATACACACACACATATATCATATATCACATATATATACACATATATATCTTCATTAGTCATATTAGTCACACTAGTAGCAACCATATCACAGAAGAAAGCTTCGAATCCATAAACTGCAAAAACTAAAAGCAACCAAAACACTAAAGAAAATGCATCAAGTCCTTTACTTTGCCATGAAGTTTATTGAGTTTGAGTTCTGGCTGAAGCACACATGAAATCCACATGCCAGAGTTATAATATTTGACCAGGAACTGATCATGACAGGATCCTAGCTAATCATCTATTATAGCAAAGGTTGAAAGAAGACAACTTAGGAACAGCTAAGTCCAAAGGTTAGCCAGGGCTTTAACGATACCTTAAACTGCTATACAGTCTTCAAAGAAGCCCAAACTTTGAGTGAGACACRTACACCATGGCCTCTCTTATTCATTGGCTGCAGTATGCCAGTGGAAACAGCTCAGAGATTTTTTCACTTGTCCTCAGAGCTCAAAATCATTGTCCAGATGTGCAACAGTTGAGATGCTTGGCAGCGTATCCTAAAAAACACTGTCTGGGACATAATGACAAACCCTCAGGCTGCTTAGAATAGCTTCTGTGAGGAGAAGCTCATCAGTTGGCTATGTGTCTCTGTGCTTTGGTGGAGATGGTAGCAAGGAATGGAGGCCATCAAGACTTACCCATTTTTGGAACACAGCATTAACTGGAGAACTAGAGTGAAGGAAATAGCTTTAAAACAAAAAAATGAAGCAACTGGAAAATGCCTCTTTACTATTTGCATTCCTGTTTGTGAAAAGATTCAGTGTTTTCTTTCTAGATTCTTTGTCATTTGCAATACTATACCTTGTTTCTCCTGGAAGAAAGGAGATTGGCATATTCTCTTGACAGCCTTGACCTGGGTGCCAGTTGGATTTACAAGCAGAGCAGAACTCTATGTCACAGGCTTTGCACTGGACCAGCTGCGGGTTCTGAGGGCTTGATTCCTGGAGCTGGCAAACTGCCTGGCAAGTAGAGGAGGGACACCAAGTCCGACATGGATCCAAAAGCACTTCTGTAAGGAGGTATAAAAGAAATAAACTCAAAGGTAGTTACAAGACTGGCCTTCCATAACACTATGTTCCAGATGTGGTTGACTGGCAAAGCATCTGGACATCCATCTTTTCAAAAGTAGCCTTTTAATTTACTTTACTGAATTCAACATAAATTTGGCCTGCTTTGCAAACAGRCACCAACTAAGATTAAAACTAAACTGAATTTCCAGAGTCTGAATTAATTGCTCACTTTCATTCACTGAACCAAACCTATTCTGAGAATGGAATGCAATATTCTTCTYCAGTTATACTGAAGAAAAGAGTATAACTTATGCACTAAGAGTATAATGCACCAGAAAGTGTTTTTACAGTGCCSTTGCCCAGTGGGGCTCTATTTCAAGTTGGCCACTGCACTAACATAATCACATGATTAGCAATAATGCAAGACTGTTGCAATAATGCAACTTCACCCTTTCCTGAAGGCTGCTTACTGGTAACTCACTTCATGTTTCAATACTATAGTCAATAAAAATATACTACTGATTCGTGTGGTCTCTTAGCTGGGTATATCGCTTGGTGAAAACCTGACTGCAAGCTCTCTATAGCCAAACATACTGAATTTTCAKTATGAAACTCTGCCCAACTGTGTATCACCATAGTGAGAGGCATAGATACCCAGTCAGCTTATATCCTCATAAAAGTTAACAAGGTTTACTCTTCAGACACCTAACTGCCTAATACTTCCACAGCAGATGCTAGTATAAGAGATAATGGTGACTCCATAAAACGGGTCAGCCGTCTAGGGTACTGGCAGTCAACTCAACCAGCTTTATAGAGCAATAGAAAACAGTAATTTTCTTTCCTTATTTTCTTTCCAGAATGTTGCAAAAGACATCATACTGGCGTGAACAGAAAGAATTTAAGCTTTTCTTTTTTGATGACGAAATAATTAATGCACAACACTACTGCTTGAACATGCACAGGACTAGATTTTGAGTTTTAGGATTGTTCTGGAGTGATAYTGTTCCCACAACAGTACACAGGATAGTATACGTTACCTCTTTCAAACTGTAGCTTCTTGTATCTTTGCATGATTTCTGATGCAACCATGCACTCAATCTGTTGAAGGAAGGAAAAGGCAAATTTCCAATTAAGAATAGCAYAATCTAATGCATTTTCAATAAATAGAGACAAAATATTTAACCTTTACCGAATCATTAAAAGCATACATTGTCAGCAATGAGTGAGCAAGACACATTTGAACATTAAGGAAGGTAGGGGAAGGGGAGAARAATTGTAATAAAAACATACCTCATTTTCTTGTAGATGACCTCGCTTTGGGCAGGCAGCATCAGGGCAACTAATTGCTGTTTCTAGACCTTCTTTGATCAAAAGCTCCACATACTGTTTTAGGCACTGCAAGAAAGCCAACGATTGAGTTAATTGCTCCATCAAGAATAAAACACTCAATATTTTAATAATTTTCATTTGAAAATCTGAGGAACTTAAATCTTTTTGAGAAAACAGASATTGTGCCCCATTTACAACAGTGGAGCATACTTACAGGCTTAGCCAAGGTTATACTCTTAAATAGCAAACAGCAAGTTCATTTCCTGGGTGTGTTCATCAAATAACTCTCCCTCAATTCGAAAAAAATTGTAGCAAATATTAAAAAATAAAAATGGGGAAAAGAGACCAATTAAATTGGGAGCTAGAAAAATAACAAGATAAAATTAGATTAACCACTCTCCGAAAATCTTTATGTGACTGGAAACYCCAACATAGCTTAGCAAGCAGTAACTACCCATAAACAGACATCAGTCAAGAACGACAAAAAGCAAATGGGAGTGTTTCTTGYTTTTATTTTGGGAAAATAACTATTTTTCCTTCATGGCTAAAGATATTTTCTCTTCCATAGGAGGAAAAAAAAAAAAAAAAAAAAAAAGAGAGAGAGAGAGAATTAGGACTCCCAGAACTACAGTTTCCATGGGGACTGAATAATAAACATTGTTGATACAAATGCTTTCCTCCCATAGCAACCATAGCATTTTAGCCAAGTCATAACTGAAAATGTGGCACRTAACACACTTGTGCACAGTATGGCTGTCAATAAGACAAAGAAGAAAGGTGGATATTTAGACCAAGGTCAAATTAAGACYAAATTCTGTCACTTCTGAAGAGCAGGCAGCGTCAAGTAGAGAAGACRATATATTTTACTAGCGTTGATTTGCTTGGCCTGATAACGTTGACTTTTTATTGCAGCAGTGGCATACATGGAGGCTGCTATCCATCCACCCTTGGCTTTCTACTCAGCCTCCTCTACTCACAGAATCACAGAATAGCTGAGGTTGGAAGGGAYCTCTGGAGATCATCTAATCCAACCCTCCTGCTCAAGCAGGGTCACCTAGAGCATGTTAGACAGGATTGYGTCCAGGCCGATTTTAAATATCTCCAGAGAAGGAGACTCCACAACCTCTCTGGGCAACCTGTGCCAGCACTCTGTCACTCTCACAGKRAAGAMGTTCTTTCTTATATTCAGGCAGAACTTCCTGTGTTTCAGTTTGCGTCCACTGCCTCTTGTCCTGTCGCTTGGCACCACTGCAAAGAGTCCAGTCCCATCCTCTTGATACCCTCCTTTAAGATATTTATAGATATTGGTAAGATCCCCTCTCAGTCTTCTCTTCTCCAGGCTAAACAGGCCCAGCTCTCGCAGCCTTTCCTCATAGGAGACATGCTTCAGTCCTCTGATCATCTTTGTAGCCCTATGCTGGACTCTCTCCAGTAGCTCCATGTCTCTCCTGTCCTGGGGAGCCCAGAACTGGATGCAGTACTCACCAGGGCCTCACCAGGGCTGAGGAGAGGGGCAGGATCACCTCCCTTGACCTGCTGGCAACACTCTTCCCACTGCACCCCAGGAGACCACTGGACTTATTGGCCACAAGGGCACATTGCTGGCTCACGGTTAACTTGTTGTTCACCAGGTCCTCCCAGGTCCTTCTCTGCAGAGCTGCTCTCCAGAAGGTCAGCCCCCAACTTGTCCTGGTGCCTAGGGTTATTTCTCCCTAGGTGCAGGACTCTGCACTTGCCCTTGTTGAACCTCAGGAGGTTCCTCTCTGCCCATCTCTGCAGCCTGTCCAGGTCTCTCTGAACGGCAGCACAGCYCTCAGCTGTATTAGCCACTCCTTCCAGCTTGGTATCATCAGCAAACTTCCTGAGGAGGCACTCTGTTCCTTCATCCAGGTCACTGATGAATAAGTTGAACAGGATGGGACCCAGTAAGCTACACCACTAGCTACAGGCCTCCAACTAAGCTCTGTGGCCCTGATCACAACCCTCTGAGCTCTGCCTTTCAGCCAGTTCTCAGTCCGTATCACTGTCCASTCTTCTAGCCTGCACTTCCTGAGCTTACCTAGCAGSATGTTATGGGAGACAGTGTCAAAAGCTTTGCTTAAGTCAAGGCAGACAACATCCACTGCTGTCCTCTCATCCACCYWGCCAGTCATTCCATCAGAGAAGGCTATCAGGTTGGTTAAGCAGGATTTCCCCTTGGTGATTMCAYGCTGACTGCTCCTGATCACGTTCTTCTCTTCCATATGCTTGGAGATGAGAACCAGAAYGAGCTGTTCCATTACCTTTCCAAGGATGGAGGTGAAGCTGACTAGCCTGTAGTTGCCTGGGTCCTCCTCCTTGCCCTTCTTGAAGACTGCAGTGACACTGGTTTTCTCCCAGTCCTCAGGCACCTCTCCAATTCTCCTCAACCTTTCCAAGATGATGGAGAGTGGTGTAGCAACAACATCCACCAGCTCCCTCAGTACCCATGGGCCCATGGATTTGTGGATGTCAAGTTTGCCTAAAAGATCTCTAACCTGATCCTCCTCGACCAAGGGAAAGTCTTCCTTTCTTTGGACTTTCTGTCTTGTCTCCAGGCTGTGGGATTCCTGAGGGCTACCCTTAGCAGTAAAGACTGGCAAAGAAGGCATTCAGTAACTCTGCGTTTTCTGCATTCTTTGTCACCASGGCCCCTACCCCATTCAGCTGCAGGCTGCAGCTGTCTGCTGGAGAGGTGAAGGGAGAGATGGAGAAAGAGAGAGAAATCCTTTTCTCTCCATATCCCACAGAACTTCATCAGCCTTACACTACAGAGAAGAAAAATGCAGGACTATTTTCTAGAGATCACCCTATGAACTTCTCATCCTGCTTGTGGGACTCCCAAGGGCTCAAACGGCAACAACAAACGGGAGAAAATTATGGAAAATAGATCCCCCAACTCCCAGTTACCAGATATGCAGAACAGAAACTAAGATTAGACCAGCACTGGAGTGAAACGAGGATACAAAGCAAGTTTGGCACACTGTTGGATCGGAAGCAAGAGGGATTATACACTCTGCAGCAAGTGGGCAAAATGTGGACCTCGAATACCATTTTATGACAGAATTTTCAAACACGTCACCAACCTTTAATCAGTGTGGAAAGGCAAAGGGCTGCATCACTTTTGCAGATTCCAGCATGCCTAACTGCAGTTCACAGCACAAAGCCACCTCTTTACTCCAGTCACACCATCTAATAGGCCCTTCATTAAGCAYGTTTCCAGCCTAACTCTTTGGATGTTGCTTATATTTGCTAAGGTCCAGATTTAGAGTCTACTTGTTCAGCCTCTTCTCTTTTTGTTCTGCTTCTTAAYATGTCTGTTCTGCTCCTTTCAGAGAATTTATCACCTATCTTAACATTTTATTTTAGTTTTTACCTCTTACACCTCAATTGCCACAAAATCTTCACTTCCTGCCCACATAGTTTCTGCTGCTGCAGTATATAGCTCTGCTAGTGGTAGCATATCCCATCACATCATTTCTGTCAGATTATTCTTCCCTGTGTCTCCTACTCAGAGACAAGTGCTTGTTGAAGAAAAACAGACTGGCTATTGATATCTTTAGAAGTTTTGCATGCAAAAGCATGATGAGTTATGGTCTACATCCTCCTCTTTGACAGTATGAATTTAATGAAGACTTCTCCTTCACTCAGGAGAAGATGGCCTGACTTCCAGGTTAGAGCTCTGGGACTGAGTGGTGGAGCTCAGGAGCACATCAGGCTGAGCTCTGCAAGGACAAGGTTCTAGGTTGGATGCCTTGGCAAGCTGTGGTGTCAGCTGCATTGAAGTATTAGCCTTGCCTAATGACACTGTTGGCTCTTCCTTTCCCACTTTATTTGCAGATGCCAGTTGTGCACTAAAATCAAAACGCATGCTTTTTTAATGATGCTACTTAGCACTTATAGAAAGTACTTTTCAAGCTGAATGAGCTTTACCATCATCAATCATTAATTTGGCAATTCTCCTCCTCTACCTATTTGGGAGAATTGCCAAAGTCTATTAGACTTGTTTCCCTTTGCTCACATCTTCCAGGAAATGGTGTTCATGCCTGCCATGTGCTGTGTCCAAGGCATCCCCCTTACACTGCTATGTCATTGGCCCGTACCTCCTCAAAATCAGCCCTGTACTACTTCTGCTATACTCTGGGAACAGAGGGGCTGTCTTGAGGCCATGAAATAGCACTATAAATTAGGCAGAGGATAAAACATCCTGACAGCTCAAGACTCCTAGCTCCAGAGATTCCTCAGGCAGAAATGGAAGAATCTGAAGCATCTGGTATCTGAGGCTTCTCTTGAGAAAGGACATGAGACATGATACTTCTCTTCAAAAATTCTGAACTAGCTGCAGTACTACAAATGTCATAAAGCACCAGTATGCAAACAAAACAACACAGTTACCCAGTTATACATTATGAAAAAAATTATTAAAAATAAATAAACTATTTTTCCAGAAGGATGATGTTTCTCATTTTCTCACATCTGCTGTGTTCCCCCTCCTGGAAGAAAATATCTTCATAGCTATTCCATTTAAGCAATAAAGGACTACTTAGTATGAAGGAAAAAATACAAGCATTTTGAATGTAAATCCTGCCTGGATGCAACCCTGTCTAACATGYTCTAGGTGACCCTGCTGGGCAGGGAGGTTGGACTAGATGATCTCCAGAGGTCCCTTCCAACCTTACTGATTCTATGAAATCACCCAAAACAACTTTCAAAATAAACTTTATTATATAATTCTTCTCAGAGAACAGAGGAACTGAAATTAGATCTCTAATGGCTGAAATAGATTGAGATAAGGTAGCAAAGATACCCTGTTGAACACAGCCCCTTAAACTAATATGCTAAGCATTTTTATTCTTTGTGTAATGGACACTTCTCTATGTTGGGTTATCYATGTTAATGTTTTTTACTCAAGTTCGCTTGTTCTCTTATTAAAAAAAAAAAATCTGTTTCAGTAATTAAGTAACTAYATGCTATTGAAGTGTGTCACATTTACTTGTAGATGCTCTTAACTTGACAAAAAATAACTGTAGTTATTCTGCTCATTTCTGTTTATCCACATAGCCTAAAACAATGAAGCCTGAGTCATACTTGGTACTTCCAAAAATTAACTCTTTAGACTGAATTAAGTAAATTGAAAGAGGTTAACTGTGAAAGCCGAGGTTTTTTGAATTTAGAAAACATTTTCTTTACTTTCAGGTTTGCATTCCATTTCTGCACTCTGACAATCGTTACCTKGAATAATAAGGTAACACATGGCCAGCAAGAACAGAAAACTAAGCGTATAAGTTTGCAGTCTTTAGTGGAGCTATAGTAACAAACCATGCATACAATGCTACTCCTTTCCCAATCCAAAAGTAAAACATGTCAGTTTATGACATTCTTTACACAAATTTCTGTGTTTTATTTTGCAGTTGCAACAGGTGAACAGGCATTTGTAGTGGCTGGATTTCTGTTAGATGTCCTTTCTTTAAGCACATTAAATGACTCGGGAGAATTTTTTTTTTTTTTTTAAAAAAGGTCTCTCCAGAAAAGTGTTAAATGGTTTGAATTCCTTAACTACAAAAATACCTATACTTTAAAATTCATTTTATATTTAACAATTTTGTAATATTTTAATTGAAACATGCTTGCAATATGCCATTATATATGAATATTAAACAATGAACCCCAAGAAAACTTTATCATGTAAAATTTGTAATTTCTGTTAGACAAAAGCTAAAGAAAGCAAAACATTGCATATCCTATTTTAAGCTGTAGGTCAAGGCATCTCACATGCCCCAATGGCTTTATACCAACCCTGGTCAGCCAAAACAGACAGGTTAGTTCCTCCGAGCACTGGACTCGCATTTCCCCCTGCGCTTCCCCGTGCACTGGTGTACGTGKGCTCCCTGCACCCTTCTGCTCTGTTCTCTTCCTGCACATTGCTTCTGCCCTTTCTTCCAAGCTGGAGCCTGGAAGACTTTTTGTTTCACCCAGTAATCCAACAATTTGACCTGAAATCCTACTGCAATCCTCTGTCCCCAAGACAGAGGGGAGGAGCACATCCATTTCGAGGAGCTTTGGCCCAGGTCCCTTCCACCACAGGGACCTAATTGAGAGCCCTGCTCAAAAGGGGTTTACTATAAGTTTTGTGTGCAAATTAGGAATGCTTTTTTCCCCTAAAGATAGGTGGCTAATAAAGGAACGACTTGYCTTCTGAAGCCGCCTAACTTAGGCTAAATATATAAAGCTCAGCAAGATTAATTGGCCTTCTAATCTCTGTCCACCAAGGATTGTGCTACAGGAAAAGGCATATTTGTAAGGACCATTGACGCTCCATCACTTTACAGCTGAACAGCACTTTGTCTGACATGGTAAAGACTGAAATATCCTCTAACCTACAGTACAGGTACCCTCATCTATGAGGATCAGAACTGTTGCTTTTTGCCTAGTTTCTAAGCAATAATGCACAGTATTATTCTGCTACATTTAACCCTGACAAACCTGCATAGCCCACAGCAAAATCTTCACATAGAGAATTCAGATGTCTGACTTATCCTTTTTTTTTTTTTTTTTTTTTTTTTTTTAAAGGAGAATTTTAACAACAACTCTGCCTGTTTATGGTAATGATGCTTCAACTTGTTTCTTCTGACACCCAAACCCAAATTCAAAGCATCATTATTCATAAGAAAGAATCTGAATTTCATTGTTTCCAAGCATGGCAAAATTTTGTTGCCATTTATTTTGACAGAATAAAGTGCTCACATGGTCTCTAAGTTAATTTAGCAACATACTACAACTATAGTTAAAAACATTTGAAGACATTTTCAGTGAAAGCCTTCACTTTAAAAAAAAGATAGAACAGTTATTATTTTGAAATATTCCAACATTTATTGTTAAGAACGTGTTATTTCTAAGTTTGCAGGACACTGAGAATGACTTTTTGAGATGTCACCTTTTATTTGAGATTCAGGCAGGCAAGAAAAAAAATCTTTTATTATTTTCTTAGCAACTAATAGATGAGTTTTGTCAAAATGCAGATTCCTGACTGCACTAAAGCTGCAGATGCAAGTACCATGTCATATGGGAAATTTACACAGGGTCAGTCTTTGGAAATGCCAAAAGCATGACAGGATTGCAGACACAATATCATCACTGTATCATTTAATTTATTGTTTAAAACTTTAAATGTATCTGAGTGCTGGCAMCAGCCCACAGTTCATCCCAAAACTAAATACACGTCAGGAAAATCATCACATGCTGCATTGCTAAAGCATTTTAAAAACTCCCCTACTGATAAAAATCAAGAAAAAAAAAACAGTGGGGAGGGGAGCAGAGAAGCTTCATCATATTTTTAAAAAGTGAAAGAATAGCTTTCTAAAAATGCACTTAATAAAGGGGAAATAGTCAAGGTAGACAAAGGCAGTTACTCTTTTGCACAGATATTAGTCAGAAAAATAACCCTTTGCCTTAGGCAAACAATCATTAAAGGTTTTGCATCCCACTTCAGAGACAGAYGCAAGTGCTGACATGCTTTGTGGACCTAATTAGCAGGCCTAAGTCTTAATGCAAAGAGGGAACTGAAAAAATAATACAGTAAAAAAAGCTCAAACTGAGAAAGAAAACGTTTCCAAGTAAGATGATAGTTAACATGGAAACAGAAATATTGAGGGGAAAAGGAAATCCTGTATCATCTGTACATCAGGATTAGATGATCATTTAAACATGTGTGTATATATATGCACATATATATACATACACAAATATACATATAAATGCTTGATTTCAACCAYAAGAAGAGTCAGTATGTGCCAGCTGATATTTTATGGTCTACATTACAAATGACATCAGGCTAAATGAATGTAATGATGCCTTTTGGCCTTACATCCTGGGCATGAAAGAAATAGGACAGGATACTGAGTGCGCAGCACTTGTTTAACAGTGTCTTGCAGCTGCTACAGGTGTAGCTTGGTCTATGAGCAGCTTTTTTGTCAAAAGACTACTCAGTCAAAGCTCAAAATTCACATGATGAGCCTACACAGATGAATAAGAAGCATGAAAAAATATATTGCAGCAACTACTTTTGATAGAATTTGCAACTTTGTTCTGCATGTCAAGTATTTTACTTGGTATTCCTCAAAAATGAATATTGAAAAGGTGGTACTTTTCCTCGTAGGAGACATAATAATACCAAGCTTATTCCATGGCTCTGGGTAGACAAGTTTCCAAGAAGTACCAAAGCCAATTCTGCAGTCATTTTGGTGAATAAGTACTATTCAGTAGATAGCATTGTCCATAATGTAATGCACAATACTCACTGCGAGTGTGCATCCCTGCGTAAAAGTTACTTGCTATAAATAAATCAGCAAGATTAATTTGGGTGTCCATATCTCAGCTGAAGCCTAATATTCTTGGAATAATATTTCCTGCCCTCCAGTACAGACAGAAAATTTCATGCTGAGCTCAAGAATATTTCCCAAAATAAAACATCACTTTTTTTCTAGAAAAAGACTTTCTTTGAACAAAGCTGAATGACCCCAAGAGGAACAATTCCTTTAAAATAAATAACAACTTATAGAGTATTCATTAGAGAAGAGAGGAATGCAAAGAAAGGTTTTCAGCCTGGGCTTCCATATTCCTGATTAGCGCTGTAGGCATAAATAACTGGTTAAGTTATTTTACATTTTTGTGAATCCTTCTGAATCTAACAGGAATGTTCATCTGGATGAAACAAAATCACTTTTTTTAAATCTTAATTTTTCATGGAAAGAGAAAATATACTTTGTCAAGTTCCAGCGGCAGTCTTGAAACATGAAAAAGYATGCAAGATGAACAACAGCAACAACAGAGATTTCTTTATAAAAGATAATTTTTAAGCTTTTTAAGTCTACTATACAGACTTCTTGTGAAAAGCAGTAATTATAATCCTGCCCAAACCTCTGTTYGTGCTTAATCACAGGCTCAACTTTGAAGTACTCTTACATTGCAGAGTATGCAATCCTCTACTGCACATCTACAGTCTGGTTATGCTGCTTCTTAGYATCACTGACTTGGCTGACCAACAACTTGCTGCAAAATGTCTATCAAAGCAATCAGCACAGATATAACTGTAGAAATGATTTTTTTTYTTTATTAGACATTGTCAGTTGTTACTGATTAAACCTATGAACACAAAACATTCAACCTCACCGACCACCTAGATTTCAYGGACAGATATACAGCAGATAGATGCTTAGCAATTCTACTTTGAGGTTTAATAAATCACTTCCACTTCTATAGAGAATTTCTCTGAAACAAAAGTCTACCTTCAAAGAAATCTTCACTATCACAATCGTAATTTTTATTATTCCTGCAACTGATTGATCATCCTCAAGAATATATAATATGAGGAAACAGTCACTTACTTTGACTTGTGTTACTTTAAATCTACTATATCAAAGCAATAATACAGAATATTCATATACATGGCTGATCTTTAGATCCTCTCATTTGCTGCTGGGACAATAATCATGCTACCCAGGTATACAAATCATTAAGGCACTCCAGAACTATGCAACTGGAAAAAATCTCTAGCATCTGCACCCCTGTGCAGTTGGCAAGTTGACATGCACTGGAAAAGCCACCTCAGTAGAACTGGGGTAAGAGTTGGGGTAACATCACAGGTGTTAAAGTTTTCCAAAGTGGGAAGTGATTTAAGACCACCACAACCTGTATGTGTGGCACTAGTCTGGCCCCATTGTCTTCCACCTAGGTACCAGGTTAGTGGTGTCCATGTGCTTCCATGTCACTGGCCAAGAAGGAGGTCTAGTGACATTCTTTAGACAAACCAACTGAGCATCCTTTCCACAGTTTTAAGACAGCCTCATCTATGAGTCTGTGATCCCATGAGCTGGTGCAACCACAGGACTGGAACGAGGCAGCGGCCTGACAAGGGCATAGACTCGCCCATTAACAGCACCGCTGTGGTTAGAGAGACAGAACTGTTGATTTATCCTGTAGGCAGTAGTGCMTTTTGCTGCTTGGGCATTGTCCAAAAGCTTTTTGACAGCACACTCAAATGATGCAGACAACTCCCAAAGCAGGTATTCACACGAGGAAGGGGCTGCAGCATCCCTCTGCTTCGGTGCAGCTTCCAAAGCCTCTGCATCACAGTACTGCGCCAGAGGGCAATTGTGCCAGCTCGAACACATCTGTCCATCAACTGACAAATGATCTAGGTGAGACAAGAAGTGATGAACATCCTTGATGGTACATACATGTTCAGTGTGAGCTGTTCCTTAACCAAGGAGCTTGCCTAAACCAAGGAGCTCTGCTGTGTTTTTTAGCATGAGAAGCGTTGTAAGAGTAAGGCTAAAATCCTTTGGGACACAACAATTGATAGGAACTAAACGAACTTGGAAAAAAAAAAAAAAAGAAAGCCTATTTCTAGTTAAATATCTTAATAGAGAAAAAGAAAGGAAATGTCTATCCTTTGAACTGTTCCTTGGAAGGGCTATATATAAGTGTAAGCAAGTGTAATATAAAATACATAGATGAACAAGCAATCTCTCCTTCAAAGAAGCTTCCTTTCCCATCAGGCCTGTCAACAGCCAGCCAGCAAATGGCTGAAAAAGACAGCAATAATATGTTGCAGTTCACAGATATCATGCCATCTTCAAGTGAATGTACAGATAAATGTTTTCTACATGTCAGATTTTTATTCCTCTAGTCTCATAAGCTGCTTGTCCTCATTTATTCACAGCTGCAACTGATAGATTACTTTAAAAGTTTCCTGCATGTGTTTCTATGTATGCAGTAGGGAAAAAAAATCGTTTTCCCTTATATGGTCATTTAAGAAAAGTTTTTATTTCAGAATAGAATGAATATGTTCAAGTGGGAGAACAATACACGTGCAGCAAACAAAGGGCACAAGCAAAACATTAGGCAAACAATGAAATAATTTTCACAACATCCAGATGAAGACAACTTTTGTTAATCTCCTTTAGCAACATCACAGCAGAGGGAGAGCTGTCCCGGATCAAGCCCGAATTCCACTCAGGATTGTGCAACTGCCATCTGCAAACGAATTACCCTATGAATAGGCCAGTTTATTATTTAAGCAGTGAATTTTGTTGTCATAGCCCCTAGGAGACCAGCCAGGACCCAGACAGCCATGTGAGCTGCTGTACAAACATGTAGTGACCTCTAACCACAAAACCTCTACTGACATATCATACGTTAAGATTGGTATCAGCTTTCTGTTAAGATTTAGAGGGAAATGAGCACAAGTAGCAAGCTCTAAGCTTTACCAAAGCTAAGGGGAAACAGGAAGACACAGCTACCAAAATGTAGAGCTTTGTAAAAACTCACATATCATTTAACTCCTCCCCTTCCTCATGTTTCAAAATGAGCAGKGCAGAGAGGGTGGACAGCCTGGCCTGGCCTCAGCCTGGTGCTACCCCCCAGCACAGAGACCTCCTGCTACAGCAGGTTTTCCTTGGCAAGCAGGGGTGAAACAGTGCCAAAGGAAAGGCAGCCGAGCTCGCTAGCTTGCCTCCACATCGTTCTGGGCCTGCCTTACCCTAGAGAGGCAGAAGCAAATGCTCCCTCATTTGGGAGGAAGGAGAACAAGGTGATTAAAATCTTTTTTTCCTGCCTTTTGACTCAAAGGCCAAAGTTCTGTTTGCTTCCGGTCAATCATGACAACAAGGAAAAAAAATATATACATACATACATATATATATATATATACGTATATATATCATCATCTGTTGCCAGTTACAGGTAGCTTACCAATGTTTACCTTGCTCAGGGCAGGGTCTTCCCTTTCCTTCAGGTCTTCAGCCTGCACCAAAGTTCAGTTAGGTGAATGAGTGGAATTAGATGGGCAGGTGTGCGTGTGGAAAGTTATACAGTCAGGCACATGCAGCAGTTCTGATTTTAGGGAGCTAATGATAGCTGTGACAGAATACCCAGAGACCCAAATCATAGATATCTGCTTGCCTGAACAGGCTACCTGGCTGATTTCCTTTTTGAATTTGAGAAAGGTAAGCAATAAATATTCAGGGAACAGAGTGATCAGTACTGCATAAAAATGGTGCTGCTCCATTCAAGTTAACGTAAAGCAAAGTCAAGAGGAGTTTAGCCTTTGTCCTAAAGAGCAGTGATATTACTGCACAAGTTATGAGACACACAGACATACTCTGTTTCAGCATTAACCAGCTGATTTCAATGCAACAGCACCAGCTGAAAGAAAACCTGTTGTAGCTTTAGTTACAATCATAAAAGGGTCAGAATTTCACATTATGGACTGAAAGTAGCTTTGTCCTCCTACACCTGAAGCAAGCAAAAGCTAAGTAATAACTGAAGAATTTTGGTGCAGTAATTAACAAAATTAAACAAGTGATTCTCTCGGTTTGTCTTGCTCTTTCATTTTGTAAGAGGAATATCACCCTAAAGGCCTTTACAGGAACATGTGCAAGCAGGGCTGGGGAACTCAAACCCACATGCTCCTCCYGGGGCAAGCAAATGCTAACTGATTCCCCATCTTAAAGGCTATCAGCCCCCTACTGTGTCCTGATTTTTAATYGGAAGAAAATGATTTAATAAAACAAACACTGAACCATTCTGGTCCAAAATCATTGCCTCTCTTGTTGACACAATTCAGCTTGCAGGAGGACAAAGATGTTAGTTTGCCCTCTAACAACATCGGGGGTGGGGAAAAAACACTAAAGAAAAAAAAAAAACCAAAACACATCACCCACAAAAACACCCAAATAGCAGAAAGCTTGTTTTCCTTTGCTCTCTAGACTTTTGTTCCTCTGGCACATTAGGAATATATCTGTTGTTGGATTACTCAACGGACAACACGTACAAAGCCTAAAGGGCGCTCACAGCATCGTGCGTGCATTAACAGCCATAACAGTAGCGCAATACTCCGTTATGGGTTTTAAGAGCCCCAACTGGCAAAGTGATAGGAAACTGTAGTGTCTTCGCCTTACCAGCAAAGGAGTGGCAGCCTGCTGTGTTCAGCTCCTGCGCAGCTCTGCCTATAGCAAAGGACACTGTGCTCCCATTCTACCTTTCTGAACAGCAATGCTGTGTTATTGCATAAGTGAGATCTTTGCTTAAGATCTTTGCCATAGCACTTCTACGGTTATGAAGGATTGAAGACTTGCAGACAAGTATTGCAGGACTGAAAAATTTGCATATTGATCTAAGTTCTGCCTACACACCTGCAGCACTGCACTCGAGATCTCTTCGTAATACATCCTAACATTGTCTCAGCTTGCTGTGGGTTAGAGGGAACAGCTAGAGCTAGGAGCACGAGCTGCAGCAAAAACAGTTTTCACACTTGTAACCAACAGCTTTCTTTTCTCATTATCACTCTGCAGAAGCCATCTTTCATCTTAGATCATCTACATAAAAGCAAAAAGCCAGAACAAAATACATGGGTTTATCAAGAACTAAATGTAGCAGGCCAAACATTTCTCCAAGTGTATTTCTGTTCATCCTAGTATAATTAACCGTAGATCAGCAAATCCACTGTGTTTAGAGTCTGTCCAAAGTTGAGTAAAATGGATTTTTTTTCCTCCTCCTGATTTTCAATACTTTTATTTGGTGTTTACAAAACACAACCAAATACTGAGGATTGCAGTGATGACTTCCARAAGCTAGCCATAGATTTATAGTCTGTCCTTTAGGATTACTGTAACAAATTCTTATTTCTTTCCCYATCAGGGAAAGTGAGATTAGTATTTTCCCTGTTGTTTCACAGGATAGATTTAGAGTAAATACATTTTTCAGTACACTCAGACATCACTGGAGTGAAGCTCCTATAACTCTTTAAGAAAAACAACAGACGCTGCCTACCTAAAGAGGATAAAGCTGGATGAATTATTCAAACAAGTTTGCCACCTATACTTACAGGTGGTAAAATTGGACTGATGATTCCAGCTGAAAATACCTTGATACAAGAAGCCRATGTCACTATGGTAAGTTTACCTACACTGGGTCATAAGAACAGGCTATCAAGGCTTTCTACTCCCGAGSGATCACAAGGGCAGTAAGTAACAGCATTCTATCAGGAAGAAAAGGAAGATCAGACACGCAAAGCCCAGTTATAAATACTAGAACTATCCATTGTTCAGTGAAGAGCGGTTTTCATAAAGCCAGTGATTCTGTTTTTCCATGAAGCCTATTATTTCACACACTTTTCCATGCTTGAGCAAGTAATTCTTTCAATGTGTGTAATGAAGCAATACTTATTTTGCAACTGGACAGAGTGTTTGTAATGGACCATTTCTGTTTACTTGCACATATGCCCACCTCCTCTCTCCTTATGCAACATCAAGGTTAAGAAGGTTGTGACAACCTACAGTTTTTAGAATACTACATGCATTGGGCACCAAGCTCTTTGCAGTGCTTCTTTTTGTTGTTTTCAATAAGCAACAAAAAGGAGCTGTCTGTTCTGTATCTTGTCAGTAACTATCATCAAAAAAATATGAAAATCAGGTAACAGTTCAAAGGGGGGGGGAGAATAAGTAAAACCACTAAAGCCTTGCTCCTGAACACTGATGAGGAAGCAGGAAGATCCATTGAAAAGGACTTTCAGTTAAATCACATGACCATGTCTGCACATTATGTATAATTTTTCAAGAATTCATGATATGGTGTTAAAATCTTTGAGCACAATACATCCTAGAATTACATTCTTCTTGGCATTAGTGCCATTTTTGCACTGCTGAGGAATCATTACAAGGTTTTCTGTGTACCTACAGCCATTGCTAAATTAAAGGGTCTAACATTATCATTCCAATAYATCCTTTAGAGCTAGGACACTACTACTTCTGTTTCTCTGTTTATAAATTGTCCATATCAAATCACTATCATGGAAGCTTAGAAAAGATTAACAATTCCTGTATTGTTGAGTAATAAGAATTAACCTCATAATACATTTATGTACAAACACAGTATTTTATACTGGACTGTCAAGATTCTCTCTTATTCTAGGTAGGTATTTGTGCAAAATGGCAATGAAGACTTATGTTAATATAATTATTACATGATGAAATTAGAACCCATGATATATCAGATGATTTTCTAGTTAGATGAATGCATGGCTCTGTTCCAAAGAGACTTGATGCTAAAATAAAAAAGCAGTCCCTTCCCTGCCCCAAATCTAAACCAGCTGATAAGAAAGTCAATACAGGACAGCCCTCTGCTCCTGGCTATTAGAGACAGGGTGCTACAACACACCTTCCTGTCATGCCTGGTGTTGCAGGTAACCCCTCCCCTCTTCCCTTCCCCCCCCCCGCCAGTGAGCCTCTACTTCACTCTCCTTTCTTGTGCTGGGATATAAGAGTCAAGTTTTACTGAGAATGTGTGAGTGAGGACAGCACTTATTACAGGAGTCCTGATGGTATAAGAACYATAGCATCAACACTTCAGGGTGAAATTCACTCAACAGAAAAATGCATAAAAGCAATGCCCAATTTTGACTTCAAAATTTATACATTAAAAAAGCAAACTCACCAGGGTACAGAAGATGCATTGGCATTGTGCTATCGTTGTCATCTGCTCCACAGGATATTCACCAAGGCAGAGCTTGCAGGACACTAATGGGTCAAGTACCAAGTCCCACGTAGGCCTATATCTTGCTGTAGTCATTGCAGACCAGTCTGAAATAAACAGAGTATTACTTCATCACCTCCTTATGTTGATACTCTATATTTTTGTATACTGCAAACATTGTTAGCTGCTGCCTGTTAGCTATTTGGAAATACAATCAGTGATGGCTAATCTGACAGTTATCAGCATATGCACTAGGCTATGCACTCCTGCCTGATACCGTATGCAGGCGGAAAGATGAAAGCAGAAGGAAAAGGATGTAATACACTGATAAAGTATGTAGAGAGCAAGCAGGAAAAATTAAGTCACAGACTAACTTTACACACTAAATATCTCACTCCCAATTTTGGCCATTTTTCCCACTAGTTATTATCTATCTTTCACACATATTGATTAACCATTCCTTAAAATACATTGCTTAAAGTTCTCACCTTCCACCCAGGTCAGATTTAGAGTATCCTTCATGAATCAAGCATCTATTATGCCATTTCTCCAGCCTGATGATACTGCAACTGGCCAAAGCAGACAGATGTTTTTGTTACTAAGAGCCTGGCACATTGATCAGTTTTGCTAGGTTAATTTTAGAAAGAATGATGAATATGCATATCCTCATAATTTCCTAGCCTGCAGTTTTCTCATGACTCCTGCTATATGCTGACGGCACAGCTTTGTTGCTGAAACAACTGAGGCAAATGCAAACATAAATGTAAGCTTTATTTAATACCAGATGCKATATACCTATATATCACCCTCAAGACAGCAATAAGATAGAACCATGTTGTATACTAGACATTAGGGCTTAGGGGTCAGATGGAGAGTTGCCAAATGACCATCCAGTGCAGAACATCTGTATTGCCACAAAAGAAGACTACTGTACAAGTTATTTACACATACATGCATCTAGGGTAATCTCTGTAGTATATCCAGTCTTAATACYGTATTAGTATTGTTTTGCCACAATGACACCAATCTTTTAAAAGTAGGAGATCCATATCCTAAGACTGCTAAAGGGTCATCATCTYCCTCCCTACTCTTTCCCTACCAAGATATGCTGGTTCTCCATCTCCCCCATAGAGACTGTGACTACATCAACTGTGGTTACAGTTTTCTTTTATTGGCACTTTCAGAACTTACCCTGCTTACACCTAAGTTACTTTCGTGAACGTCTTAAGACTTCTAGAACTGCAACAAATATCATGACTTATATGCTTTTCAGACTAGGCTTATGCAGACATTCAAAGAAAAGAGGGCTTTTTGCCCCAAACAAATCGCATTGAGAGTTCACAGAAATGTCTGAGTCTTTGATATTCAATTCATTTTGGACATGACTCCACCAAGGTCCCTATAAACTCTCTGAAACAAAGTGAAAATATTATGTGAGCTCTCCATTCAGTCTAACCTATTAGAAAATGCTCTTTAAAAGGTACATACAGGACACCAACAAAGCAGTGCTAAATCATATTTGTAGTGCAGGCATCAGGGAGAAAAAAAGRGAGAAGGGAAATGCTATACAAGATTTCCAGCAATGTTCTGGGTCACCTCCACTGAAAACCGCCACACTAATTCAACACTCTTTCAAAGGAAACATATGAAATAGACCTGAGGAACTACTCATGAATAACTTCTCCCAGTCACCATATGAGACATGCTTAGCAGTCTCAGGAAGGACTTCATGGAAGTCTGACATTGTGATGTGAATTAAAGGCCAAGATTAAGAATATTAGACCACCTTACTGTAAATTACCTCTGCTTTATCTTTTAACACAAAAATCCGCTAAAAACAAGTCTCTCCTTGCAAACTAATYCAACGTTCACAAAAAAGTTCATGAGAAGCAGTGATCAAAATCACTAAAACTAGTCCTCTTTCTATTAATCTGAGTATTCTTTACTTGTCCTGCCTAGTTTATTGCACATTATAGTGTGCTGCTTGCGGCAACAAGCAAAAGAAACTAGATGAACAATGAAGAGGGATCAAATTAAATCAGGGATATACTTGTAGGCAATCAGATCAAGATACTAGCACTGCAGTAACATCTTGTTTYGAAACACTTCTCTTCCTTTGTCTTCTCGTCTCAGTAAAGTTTAATTTCTTTCAAAATAGCATCTCAAAGRCCAGCAGAAACTGCCTACCCAAAGTCAGTATGTAGCCAGTGGCTCCAACTCAGCAATGATAACAGAAAGCAAAAGCAGATTTCCAGGTACAAACAGGAGCAGGCAGCACTACCTCTTTATGCTCACCCTTCTTGCCAAACTTGTCTTCTGCTGAGATCGCAACATATACAGCAGAAGCTGATTACCTGCCTGAATTCATACGTGAACATTAAAATATATAAATAAATACGTAGTTGCTTCCTAAACCACTAACAAGAACTTATCGCACACCATCATAGAAAACAAGACCCATGTTCCCATAATACTTTTTTAAGAAAGTATGTCACTATTTCAAGTGGAGTATGAACAGCAGAAGACAACATTGTTTCATTTTACACTTTCCACTTCAGTCTACAGAAGTCATATATACAGATTTGTTACAACCTGAATTACTTAMTAAATCTAGTTTAAGATGGTCTTTGGTTTTAGTAATGAAATATTGCATTCACTAGCAAAGTAAAGAAATACCTGTTGCCACTGATGGCATTCAAGGAAGAGAGCAAAGGTCTGTCAACTAGCCTGCAGAAAAATATCACAGAACATCTACCACTTCTCAGTGAGTACATCTGTTGCATATTCCTGTACAGGAATACACAAGCATTAAACTTCTCAGAGCACAGAGAATTTGCAAAATATGACAATATGGCATAATTTCTAGAGCAGCATCCCAGCGAAAGCTGAGAATAGGAATCATAGGAAATAGCTTATGTAAGTTTATTCAGCACTATCTTTTCATACAAAATCAGCAGGCTGACTATATAATTCTGCAAATGCACGTGTTCTCCATGTGCACATAAAAAGGAACCATTGCACAAAGAGATGAAGGTGACTAAAGTTTTGTTGTTGGAACAATATGTTAATTTATTTAAAATATAACTGTTATGCATTATAGAAGATGGAAAGAGAGGGAAAAGGAACCTTTTATTATTTCCATACAACAATTAACAACTTAAGACTTAACATGAAGATAAACTGCAATGCTGGGTTGTAACCCACTTAAGTTTTGGCTTATGTACACAGATAAGTAAGAAAAAATTAGCAGACTGGTCCTTGATAAATCAAGGATAGAACCATCCTTTCTTTCCTCCCAGGCTCCTGACAGTTGAAAAAAGTATGAGGCAAAAACAGAAATAATGTGATTTTTTGTTCCATGCAAGTTCAAGAAATTAGAGTATGATTTTTTATTGCAACTATGGCACTGTAAAGTCAAACTGCATTAAGCTAACACTGCATTGATATATGACTACCTAGGTGAGTAAGAAGTGGCTAAAAAAATACACTTGAATTTGTTGTACACAGTGTGCTTTGACTAACASGCCAATTTCCTGAAGCAAATCTTGTTACAGTTTGCAGCAGAACTTAGTTTAGTTTTATAACAAAAGTGAATTTCATTTCTCAAATCAAACACTGAACAAGGGCTTCAGAGTCCTTTCCTCCAAGACAGGTAGTTAATCACGTGCAGCTCAAGTCACCTGCTTTAAGATGTTTTCATAATTTAAGGCTACATTTACTGACATACTACGGAAAGCACCTCTTTCAGAAATCAAAGAAAAGTGATCAAAGGAATCCCATTTAAATAGGATTTAAAAATTGGTTTTCATTCCTATTGTCCCTCTTTGTCAAAGTAGTTATAGTTAAAATAATCCAGGCTACATTACTTCCAAAAAGAAATCAAACACACTTGCTACAGAAAGCAATCTCTACAGTTTCTTCAAATATTTTGCTTATATAAAAGGAAAAAAAAAATGCCCATTTTTAAAGCGCATCCACCTGCACAACACTATATTGCACTCTGCAAATGGCACTGGCTGTCACATCTATAAAGTCAGTAATTTTGATCCACRGTAATTTAAACAATTCTGAGGCTTACAATATAGCCATAGTTGCAGCCYACAGTGCATGTGAGTTGACAGCTCAAGTTAGCGGAGGACTGTTTATATGACTGAAGTTTGTGGCTGAGGGCTTTCAGTGAGGCTCCTGCCACTCAAACTTGCTTCCCTCTAACAGAGTTCAATCTTGATGCCATTCGCTTAGTTTCTGGGCTTTTCCAGGGTTTCTAAGTAAAATTATATAGCTAGGGAAATACAGAAGAAGCCTAATGACAACATTCACTCTAATCAGTAAGCACTTTTTGCTAATGTTACTAATTTCCACTATGCCACTGTAGCATCGGCTTTCTAATAAGGTCATTTAAAAACCTCCATATAAAATAAAGAATAAGTTCACCCACTAAATAGATTTTATGCTTATAAAAGTTGACAGGCAGACTTAGTAACTCACCTATTACTCAGTTACTTAATGGTTCCTATCACTGACTTATCTTTCTGTCTCAGTATCTTCAAAGAACTACTTGGGAGGTAAAGTAGTATAATCCTGTCTGTTAGATGTCAGGCAAACTAATGCACAAAATACTGGATTTACATAGGTATTTATATGTTTAAGAATACACTTCTTAAGCCTTCACAAGCCTACACTTCCTTGGGTTCCTTGGGTTCCTCAAAYGCCTATCTGTTTAAGGCTCCCTCATAAACCTGATCCAAAAATCCACTGTTGAAGTCCAGCAGGTATTTCTCATCCTTTGAATCTTCAACAATCCCAGCCAGTAAAGCTGGATTTTGTCATCCAAAAGTAATTCAGCAATATGATATACTATGACATAATTGCTTTCAACAGATTCCGCCTGAACAYGAGGGGGAATTTCTTCCCTGTGATAGTGACAGGGCCCTGGCACAGGTTGCCCAGAGAGGTTGTGGAGTCTCCTTCTCTGGAGATCTTCAAGGCCCGCCTGGATACAACCCTGTCTAACATGCTCTAGGTGACCCTACTTGAGCGGGGGGGTTGGACTAGATGATCTCCAGAAGTCCTTACTGATTCTATGATAAGAAACTTCAGCTTATGCAGACCACCATAGCAAATCTTATCTATCATGAGCTCCACAGACCTGGCCTCTATTCTTTAGATCAGCTACCCATCAACTTTGAACTCACCATCTCTGTTGTTACCTTCAAGTTAGCCCATGGCCTGGGCCCTGGATAGAAAGCTACCTAAGAGCTGTGGGACTTCAAGTACTGTCAGTAACTTCAACTTCCTGGCCGATGGAGGCATGTGAGAAACTGGCACTCTCAAGAGTTGACCTCAAACTGTGAAATGAACTCTTCAAGAACCTAGGTCCATCCTATGACTATCTTCTCCTTCAAACACTATGTTTCTTCTCCTTACCTCCTCAACTTATATAACAGCATTACACACCTACATATATACAGGCATAAACTCTTTTTAGAGTTACATTTCAGGAATTCCAATGCCCAAGAAACAAAAAAAGAAAATTAACAGCATATTGGAGCTTTTTCATGCCACTATTGAAAGATGTTACTGACAGGTGCTCAGGTATTGCACCATGAGTGCAACCTACTAGATCGCTTTTAGGACAATCAGTGAGTTGGAGGTTCAAAGTTTTTGTTGAACACCTGATTATGACAGGAGGGCTTTTTTTGTTGTTTTTACTTCTCTTGAGAGGTTGGAAAAGTCTCAAGTGCTCTAGTACACAGTGATAAAGAAAAGGGGGGGGGTGGTAATAACAAGGAATGATGCTTAAAGTCTATATCTAGCTGATGTTTGCTATTCAAGAGATTCTAGGAGCCAGGGCAGCAGAGCACCTCAGGCAACATCTTGGGAAATTTCTGCACCATCCTATTGACTAGCTGTGGGGCTCCAGGCCCTCMCTTCACCTCAGGACACTGTTTCAGCAACCAGAGCAAAAAAGCCCGTAAGACTATTTGAAGCCACTAAGCCAAGATGCTCTAAGCTTTAAAAGAATCTACTTTTATCTCCAAGTAGAAAAATCTTCCTCTTCAGGCTGCACAAAAGCCTGGACGCTGTAGCATAGGTATTTGTTGCCTGGATCTCAACCAATGTGGTTGCAACACAGACATTTCAGAATGGACAGAATGAGACTGTTGGCCTGAAGAGTCAAGAACCCACTAAACCCACATTCCAAACTCCCAGTAATTTCAGCCAATTTCCAATACCAGTTTAGTACAATGAATTGCTGCTTTTGAACACTAAAACTAAGACCAAGTCACAGTCTATGAATTGCACACTTATTAGTGGCAACCACTAAGCCCATATCAAAGTGTGGAAGAACAAAGGTTAAATCCTTAAGAGTTAAAGTGTTTAAACTCCATAAATACTTCAGGAAGAAGTGAAGTGCATCTAGAGTCTAGGGTGTAAGGATTTTCTACATACCAAGAGTGGCACAGCATACACTGTTGTTSTTCTCCACAGATTTCAACAAACTAGAAATACAATATGATTGAGATAYTAGTTTGAGAAAAACAGACCTCTGAGATCAAGCATAGAGATTTAAACGATTTAACATCGGCATCATCAGCAAAAAAAGAACAAGACCTCTGAACAAAACAATCTTTTTTCACTGACCACTGAATACAACAAAAGTGATGTAATCATTCCTGAACGGAGTTATGACATGAATAAGCCTTTCAGCAGATGCTTAAGAAAGTGTTGGCAACAGCCAAGAGACAGAGTGAAAGAGAAACATCCTGTTGATTTCACTTTTTTGGATATCTAAAAGACCAAATCAGAAACAGTCAAACTCATTTTACTGACTGAATGTTTTCAGATTTTGCTCCTACTAACAGAAAGGAAACATGTTACTAAGCTTTCATGTTTACAGGGTTTTCTGTAACTTGTATTCACTACCTTCGTTAAAATATCAAAATCATGGGTACCAATACAGCTAGAGTTTAGCTATGGCTAAATCACAGCAGCTCATGACAAACTTCAAAAACTCAGCTTCCAAATGCCTAGAAATAACTAGCATATATTTAGGTGTCTGTGTCCATCATAGATTAGGACCTCAGTGTACTCAGTGCTATGGCAGAAAAGGCACAGGATTCATCTTACCTAGTTTTTAATACAACTTGCTGTCGTAAATCCTGCTSCAGATATTCACTTGACTCCTAAATTTCTACGTTCCCATTAGTCGTGGATTCCAGGTGTGCTGTCTTGTCTTGTTCTTTAAGTTTAGCAGGCTGTACGGACAGCAGCTCTACTGCTTACTAGCGACCCAGTATTTACCTTCACGCAGACATTGCATTTMAAATATCTTATATCTGAGATTGATTTCCACCCTCTTGCTGGTCCSAACATCCTCACAAAAAAAAAGGCCTAGAGTGGCTTGATCAGACTTCAACACTTCCAAGAGGTCTTAAGATGAGGTAAGGTGAAACCAACCTAAAAAAGACTGGTCTTAACCAAAGATAATTGCAATATAACCATGAAACTCAGCTGCAACAAACTCCGCATGCCAACTGGCAGGAGAGGTTGCTCACTGCTTTCTAGCTTAGGATGGCAAGAGTAATAAGGACACAGACACTTTCCCTGTGCTCTCAGTTAACATTTTATTATTGTTTTCYAGAAACCAGTAAGTGGTCCACTCAAAAACATCTGCTTCTTTTTCTTCCATGCCCTCCACCGTTTTCCTAGTTTTTGATTTTTCTCTTCCCCATCCCTACCCTGTTCTCACTTCCTCCTATTCTTTCCCTCCTCCCTGATTACAGGAACTGAGGAATTAGCATGCCCTTTGAGCAGCCTGCACAACAATAAGTTGTCAAGGAGCAGTTTGAAACTTTAACATACTGCAAGGATTTTCTTCTTGACAGTTGGCTCTCTTAGAACAGCTATGTTTACACAAAGCCCAAATAACACCAAGCTTTAGCTCCGTGGGTTTTTTCCCCTCTGTTAAAGGGGGGGAGGGAGGGAAGATAAAAGTCTTGGAAGCTCAAAGGTATAAACCATATTCAAAGCTGTATCAAATTATTCAAAAAGTAGAAAGATGAGCAAGGGGAGTACAGTCCCATGACTCTGTCCTGGTTCCAGCTCTGTGATGCTTGAAGAAAACAGCTGAGCAAGTCTCTCTGCTCCCCTAGTTAAAAGGGGATAAAAATAGTCTTTTACCTTGTAACTCTGTAGCAACATGTGTGCTTAGTGTTATGGCAAAATACTCAGTGCTGTATTTGCATAACACTTCAGATGTCTCAGATGAAGGAGCAGAGTACTTAAATGAAGAAAAACAAACATCTCCCCACCACAAAATCCTCTTATTATCTCGCTTGCCTAATACCAACAGAGCTCGCATCATGACAACAGCTCACATCCTAGCTGTAAGACAACACATATACAAGTACCATCCCTTTGTACTCTACAACTGTACCTAGAAGACATTCCTACACTTGAAAAACAGCATTCATGACAGTAGGAAGAAACAGTGTTAGCTCACCACAGTTAACTTTGTTCCTGTGGCTCAATAATAACAACTGAATTCCAGGTAGATATTTGTTAAAGATAGCATTTATCAAAGCTTGGTTTGGACAGTGGGTTCTCAGTTTTATACCACAGCTTTGCCCTTCAGAGATTAGGGCAGGATTTCTCCTTGTTCTGAAGAGTTCACCTCCACTGACAATGTTAAGAGGGAGAAGAATGAACACAGCATGTGTAGTCAATAGGACTAGTAAGAAAACATTGCCAGAGTACAAGAGAAAAGGAAATTTCATAGAAAGAGGGAAAATTCATAGAAAAGTTTTCTGCACTGATTAAAGCCATCTAGAAAACAAAGAAAATCTAAATGTACAATTAATCTAAATGCATAGGATGCTGCATTGTTTTGAATATACAGTTCTACTGCTTGTCTGCAGAACTAATCGCTTCTATAATACTATATCACAAAACTCATCATTTAAGACTCAGAATTCCCCTTCCAGTCTTCAGTGGACAGGAAAATTCAGTAGATTTGAATTAGATGTTATAGTATATAAATTCTCTTACCAGGTCAGTATGATACACTAGACTGAGCAAAAGGAGAGCCCTAGGATAGGTTTCTGCCTACCTGAAATAGTCACCTTATTGTTGGGGCCTGGAAAAAGCAGCTTTTCCAAGAGATAATTGTCAATGGAAGGCAAGTGAGTTTGAAGGCCTTCAGGGGCCTTAGTTATCTCAGTTAAAGGAGGTGGAAGGCACATGTGTRCATGCATGCACACATGCACCATCATCCTTCAGGAGAAATTCCTCACAATAAGCCTACTTAAATTTAGTCCTGTGCAAGACTGAATTCAAGAACAAGAAAAAAGTATTTTCCTCTGAAGTGCTGATGAAGCCCTGATACAGTGTGCTCTGCACATCCTGCCAACGTTATCTAGTACAATCAACAGCACTAGTTACTCAGTTTCTCTTCATACAGTGTCATATTCTCAAACCTTTTCTTCCTTCTGTTATCTATTACCCATTTTTGATTTTACTCATCTAACCAAATAATCAGTCGTTTGTATCATCTGACGTTTCTTACGATACAAATAACTTCTCGAAACCATCCCTTCTTTCACCTATCAGCACACATTTTACAACAAACTTCTGACCTGACAAATCTGACAACTCAGGATTCAGATATCTAAGTCCCTCTCTCCCTATGCTCTTCAACTCCTATTGCTTGTTTGTCCCGATCATTCTAAGAGCTTTTATCCTCTCCTTCCCTGTACATACTGTTGCTGCTCCTGCTACTGCCCTCTTCCCATCACATCTTCTTAAGCCTCACCTCTGCTGCACACGCTAAGCGAGTCAAGGTACCCTACAGCCAAAGAGGAAAGGTCAGATTGTCCATCCAGGGAACTAGCTTGGGATGAATTTTCCTTCCTTCTCCAGGAGAAAGGCATTTTGCCTCTCTTAGCACTGTGGTAACAGTTTTAACTATRTTGTGGTCTCTTTTAGTATCTCAGCCACATTAGCCTGCTGTACAAAGTGTTGTTTCCAAGTTTCCTTCTGCATGTTACAGGATTACATGTTCCATACACATTTTTCCAAATCATGTCCTGATGCGGCATTCAACCAGTATATGTCCAGACAACAAAATTATATAGAAAATTGTCACTGCCATGTGACAACATCACTAGGAACAGATGCCAATCAAAATGCTATTGTAGCAAGAGTCAGATGTTTAATTTGATCTAGTTTCCTATCTTACTGATTTGTCCTGGTCAAGTTTCTTTCAAGAAAATCCAACGAAAATTCTTGACTTTGATTAGTGTAACCACTAAGACTAAAAAAGAAAACATGATGCAACGGTTTGAATATTACTTAAATTCAAGAATTCTGCACTAAAAAAAAAAAAGCCACAAATTTGCTGCATAACTTTGAGCAACTCAGTTTACTTATGCCTCATGGACAGAGGCACAAGCTGGCTACCAYCAGGTAGGCTAGAGGGCACGTGTACAGCGCATTAACTGCCCATGGGCATATTTTCCTTCTGTTCTCCTTCTATAGATGGATAGACAGTATTTTCTCTCTATCCAAAGGGCTTATGCATTAACCCCATAACATCAACTTTTGTTCTGATCTTTCACAGCAATAGTACTGCTACATAGTAATGCTACTGAAGAGTAGTGTTTCTTGCATATCAAACAGATTTCTGCACAACACATCTGTTTATTGCAGAGACAGGAAGCACTGTAACACACCGTGTGTGGCCAAAATGATGCATAAGGTATCTGCAAACAGCAAAGGACCAAGTAGTAAGGCATGTACAGAGAGTAGAAAACAAGGGGGAGAAAGGAAAAGGCTCAGGTTTACCATAGTGGAAATGTGCACTTCAGGGCTTCCCAAGCTAGGAGCAATAGGAGCTAGGTCTCTGCTTATTACTCCCAGTTTACATTTAGGTTTTTCCTATACAGGTTAAAGCATAACTTGCTTTTCCTCCTYGATAAAAACCCCTCAAAAACCCTAAAAACTGGTAGTTGTACATTTATACATGGCTTTCACTGCTAATTCATTTTGTAAGGACAGAAGGGAGTAATTAGGATCTTTCACATTTAAGATCTTTCATATTGTGGAAGAGGTTTGGACTGAGTTACCCAAATGGAAATGGTGTTAAAACTGTATGTTTAAAAGGAAAATATCAATTTAGTACAGAATAAATGATCCAAAAATAACTTAATAGAAAAGCTTACTCCAACATGATTTTAGCATAATTTGAATTGTAATAAAAATGTAAGTTGTCTTACATGTCTGGTTAATTAGAGAGAGAGAGAGAGAGAGAGAGAGAGAGAGAGAGAGAGAGGTCATTCACTTTTGCTTTCTACATACCCACATAATTCATCTTGCTAACACAGGAACTTCTCAGGTTCTAGTTAAGGCTTAGCTGTCCTCTCCTCTCTTCTCCCCTTCCCCCCAAAATAAATAAATAAAAAAAAAATGCCTGTGCGTGTAAGCAAAAAACATACTGAAACACAGTCCTCACTGCAGATTCCTTATCTGGATCACGCTAGACACAAAGATAGAAAACGTATTTATGATTTGTTCTTAGCAGTTTTCCAGCACAGAGATCTGATATGCAGCACAAAGTGAGGGAAAATTGAGGAAATTTACTCCTATAAGGAGGAAAAACATTCCTAGAGCTGTTTAAGTCTATAAAATCCCCAAATGATGGGCATACAGAAGAGCTTAAAAAACACAAAAATACAGATCAARGGAAGAAGAGATTTCTTAGGTGAGTCTTGATGGGTTTTAAACAAAGTTAACACTACTAGAATTAAATTTGACTTCCTAAAGAAACAAAATATAGTAGTGACACGTATATTTAAAGCATGGACCCACACAACAATGTACGCCCTAAGCCACCTAGGGAAGAGAGCTCCTATGAGTCCAAGTGATCGATTCATTATCAAAGAGGTTCCTAAAGTTTGTCCCATGAAATGTGTCCCATGATACCCATGAGGCAGTTAATAGCTGTTAGGAAACACTGCTCTCTCTCCATAAAACATCCAGTTCATGCTTATCTTGGAGATCAGCTCTGCCTGAAAAAYCCTTTTCAAAAGCTCATCAGATACTCAGATGGCTGCTCTGCACTGTTACAGCCAGAGTACAAACAGGAATCAAACTAGCTTAAATGATGCATCAGCTCTGCCTTCATATTGTAACTCTAAGATACCTACTGTAGGGTTACTGTCACCRTTAGGCTGCAAAATCTTCCATGGGAAAAAGACAAACTTTGTTTTGTTTGCACTGTGCTTGCTGCAGTTGACCACAGCCTTCAGAAGTTAACAACAAATAAAAGCAGTAAGGTTATAAATATTTCAGCTAAACTTAATGCCACATGTACTAAATTCTCTGCCTCAAAAAGTGTACAAGTAGCTGGATGTAGTGGGAAATTATTTACACATATAGGAAATACCTTTGAAATTGTATTTGAGTAGTTTTTACTCCTGTAGTTTTTTTTCCCCCTGTAGGGAGCATAAAAATAGAAGCAACCACTCCAGCTTCTTCATGTTGTTTTATTGTTARAAGATAAACCAAAAAAAAGCCTTTAGTAAAACAAAATTTCACTGAAAAAAGTTACTATTAAAAAGGCTGTATTCAAAAAATGGTAGTTAAAGATATTCTATGTTTTCCAGAGGCCACTTGTTGAATATTTTAGATAGTAGGATACTTTCCAAGTTCAACTCATGCTTTCTCAAGCCAAACAAAACTTAGACCACAGAACTCTGCCCTCTCTTCAGCTTCTGGGAAGATCACAGATGAACTCATTCATTATGGYCCAAGCCAAGTAATATGGTTCAACAACAGAAAGGTGGGGGGAGAGAAAGAAAAACAATAACAATTAAGAAGTCAGGTCTCGAGACAACCCCCTATTTAAAGAAAATACACTGTACTAAGAAACAAATCTTTTTTTAGTAAGTTTTGTAATTATTGCTTTCTCCTATTTACTTTAATGGTCATAGTGTTTCATGTTAGAGAGACAGTGAAAGTATATCCACTTTGGTCTGACATAGCAAGTCAAAAGTAGAATCTGGAGTGATTCCTTTTTAAATGCAGAGGTTCTAAACTGAACATGAATTACAGCCCACTGCTTAAAAGTAGCCTTTGTGGTTTGTTTTCAAGATATTCCTAGTAACAAACTCAATCTGATTGCTCTCCTCGGTTGACTTTACTGCAGCTAGCAATCTAGGAGGCCAATAATAGAAAAATTGTCTAAAATATGGCTCTTAACATCCCTAAAGGTGGCAGATTACTTGAGTTARCTACATCTCAGGCCTGAAACCATCCTCTACATTATTTTTCCCCCTCTTTTTGCAGGGGTGAAGGGCAGCAAAGGATAATAAAAGCACTTGGCTAGAAGTTAAGAGCTTTATAAGCATTTAGGGTATAATAATTTGTCAATATTAGAATTAGACAGGAAGAAAACTTTCAGAGGGAGAGAAGACAGTTGTAATCTATCTTTCTATTAAGAAAACAAACAGAAAACCCCTCCCAAGCACACAAAACTCAAATAATAATAACCCAAAATCCCACTCCTGAAGGTCTACAGAAGACACACAATGTTAGTATGAGAAGGACATGCAGGCAGGCCATGAAACATCCAAGGACAGGATTTAAAGGCACAAAACATTAAACCAACCACACAGTGCTGCTAACTGTACAGCTTTTAGCAAATGAATAAGAATTAATAACATTTTTAAAAGTGCCTGATAAAGATGACAGAAATCAGTAGGAAAACCCACAGTACAGTGTGTGAGGAACTGATTATGAAAAAAAGGAACAAGATCCTGCTGGATAGCAACCTCTTCCCCCAGCAGCAGGCTGGCAGTACAGACTGAAAGAGCGGGGCACAACTCTGCAGTGCCAAGTGACAAACCAGACCCGATTCGAGTCTGTAGTGAAAAGGCGACTGAACTGGGTCTCCACGTAGTGGGAGAGAGGCAACGCTAACACCTGCTGGCAAGCTCTGTGACCAGCCCTGGAAGGACCAGCAGGCCTTGGTTCCTGAACTTCAGCAGCAGTCTGGGATGCAGCAGGCTGGAAACCCAGGCAGAGGAGTACGTAGTGCCCAAGGCAAGGTAGTCATCCTGCGCCACAGATCATTTGTACCCTCTTCTGTCTTCTCTGCCTTTTGAGTAAAAAGTTTTGTTCTGGAGGCACTGGCTTTGTGTTTGGGTTACGGAAAGCACGGCTGAAAAGCGGGTGTTGCACTTGGAACAGAAAGCAGTGAGGTTTGGGAAGGTTCCAGGTTCCTGGAGAAGTTCACGCTGCAACCCCTGAGAAAACTCACTCCCTTGCAGGGCTCAGCATGCTGTTGTGACAGACCCYACACCAGCTGTGCTTCCTCCTCATCCCTGAGCTTCTGTTTGTACATAAATGAGATTGAGCATCTCAAAGTTATGACAGAGACAATAAAAGGAGATCTGATCACTGCTTAATATGCAGGTTACTCGGAAAGCTGAAGGCCAGTCTTTTGCCAGTAACAAAGGCTGAAGACCCAGAGCTGTAGCTCGGTGGCCCTTTCTCTTAGCAGCTTCAGTAGCTTCATTCCCACCAACAACTCCTATCCTGCAGGAGAGTTTCAACATAACTCTCAAATTTCATAGGGGAACGGAACTGGACTGAGACATGCAAAAATACAGGTTAGAACTGCGGGAGCAGGGGGGAGAACTCAAGTTCTAGTTACTGGATATGGGAAGAAGATTCAGAAAACACTGAAATGAGAACAAGCACAGAGAGGGCTTTTAAACCGATTTTACCTGATAAGCAGATGGAATCAATATATTAACAGGAAAAAGGAACTGGTAAGAGATAAAATTAATGAAGCCTCAATGTTAGAAAGTTTGACAAAAGTTTCTCAAGCATTGCTGTAATGAATTTATGTGCCATTTAAAAGAAATGGAGTTAAAGGCCTTGCTTGGGAAAGTTCAGGAGCTGATACTGCTATGCAGCAGCATGTTCACATGAGACAGCTGATTGCTGTGAGGGCTATTAAGCAGTGGTTGTCTAACTCTTCCTTATGAGGGTCAAAATACACAACTGTAAAATTGCCAGTACATTCCAGTACATTTAAATAGTGGAATTGTGTGTATGTGCATGTTTGTGTGCCTGTCTGTAGTAGTCAGCGTCTCTTACTTTGCTCTCATACATGAAACAGGGGGAACAATCAAGGAAATAAAAAAAACAAAAAAAACTGAACTTCATGTCCCCAAGTCCACAGACCCTTCCCATCCCTTCTTAACAAGGAAATGGCCAGTTACACAGAACCTGGAACTAAACTATTTAGAGGAACAATTTCACAGCCACAGCATCTGTTCAGAAAACAAACATCTCCAGCCAGATTTCAGTTCTGCAGAATGCAAAAGATAAGTAACGCAGTTTTTAAGCATATGATACAACCACAAAACATTTTACTCTGTCTGAATATACTATAAACCAATGCTAGCTACAAAGAGAGACTGAAAACTGCTTACCTGGTTAGAACCATTCCAGATCACTCTGTATTAATCTCAGACCTGTACATATAAATAGGCAAACAAGAAAAGAATATAGATAGTTCTAAAATTAGATGATCTAATTTACTTTCTAAAATTTTTATTTACTATAAAAAGGCTATTTCCCACCTTCAAACCTTTGTTTGCTATCAAGACGAGATTTGCTGTGGATTAAAGCTAACAAACTSTTCTACTTTTATATCCTGTTTTGTGAATTATAATTAAAAATGTTTACTGTGCAGCTCTTGCAGCTCTCACCACAGAATGAGTTTGTCACCCCTGCAGTATTGTTCTTCCTTCCTGTCAGTGGCTGAAAACATAACTACTTGACTTGCGTAGGCAGATTATATTTACTCTTCTACTAAATTTCACTTCAGTTATCAAAAATCCCAAATTGGAAGCAAAACAGACTCAACAGTAGTCAAAGGCACCACTTGGCTACACGACTTAACRTAGTAATAACCAAGCAAGTCATGAATGTGCCACTGGAAGGGGATCATCTATGCTGCACACTTACCACTCAGTTATGGTGCAGTAACCCAATTACAGGGATCTCAGCTGCCCTTTGGGTTACAGGCAGCTATGCAGAAACTGTTACCTTCGCTGCTAACTACYGAAGCAAAGCCGATTATTTTGACTGTTTCCTTCTATAGCAAAGCGAAACACAGCAACTATTTTAAGGTTATGAACAATGAGACAAATAGCTCTGTAAGAAAGCCCCACAATTTCAAGCCAACACTAGACAGATCAGCGCAGAAAAATTTTGCCTTTTAGTGGCAAGCTTGAATTTCCCCATCTGCTCCCTTCCCCCCTACTAAGGGGAGAAGGAAGCTACATCTATGAAAGTATCTTTAAAGACAACAAGATGCGCAAACTTCTCTAGACTCTAGGGAAAGGCCAGTGAGGTCTGCCACTATTTTCACTATTAGACTGACATAGTGGTAGGCCCCTGCCTGCCAGACTAGGGGGAAGGAGGAAAAACAATCAGACAATACTCATCTACTTTGCATTCAAYAACTGAACTATGCTTTTGTCCATTACACAATCCACATGCTAAAAATACTTTCCAGTAGGGACCTTTTGCCAGCATATGCTCCATTTAAGCAACCCTTCAGAGATCCCAGTGAAACAGGGTTGGCAGGAAGTAGAAAGATTCCAAAAAAAAGTAAAAGTAACACTTCAGCTGTGCAATTGCACAATAAATCCACAGTTGTTTCACATCAGTAAAAAACACTTTTTTTCCTGAACTTTCATTTCTACTAAGGGACAGGAAAGGAGGAAAAAAGACACCCAACTCTACACTTTTCCAAGAGAGTAGCACACAGGTCCTTTTTAGGCATCCTGTTCTTTAGGCACGCTTTGCCTCTTAGATTTCCGGAGTCAAGTGCCTGGAGAGCTTTCAGGATCTTTAAAAACCCATCCGCAGAAAACTAAACAGAGTGGGCAGAACGAGGCACATAACTCACAGGTACTTGATGGGGTGTTGGGTGCAGAGGAGAGTTTTAAATTTACTGGTTAAAAAACATGCAATGAAAGTGAGGGATTCTTTTTTGGACTTCAATTGTTTTCAAGCAAGGGATATTGGAAACTATACCAAACAAACATTTTTGTTTTCAAATAAAGTTTAATCTCTTTCTACTTTTCATTCATTGTTGTTTTCTCTGCCAGAAAAAAAAAAAACGAGAAAAAAATTCAATTAGTTCTAAAAAAGAAAAAAGAGAAAAAAATTTCAATTAGTTCTAAAAAAGAAAAAAGAAAAAAATTTCAATTAGTTCTAAAAAAGAAAAATGTCAATAAGCCTTACAATTAAACACTTCTTTACACTATGTCATGTTTCGCTCCTCCCACCAACTTGTTATCCAAGCTGAACATCCAACTTGTTACACAAAAACTCAGTAGGTACACAGGCAAAAGAACTGTGTTCTCCTCACACTAAGTTCTTTCCTTGCTCAGAAAGAGTCAAGCAAGAACATCATACTTTTTTGATGATTAAGCCAACAACTTGAGTTTCAAAGGAAAGAAGAAATCTCCCACTCTAAGTATATGAGTATATGCCTTTTCAATACTGTTTCCAGAAGATGCAAGCATTCAGAAGTAGCACTGATCGGGAAAGTAGAAAAGTCACCAGTAGTAAATCACAATCTTGGGCAAATGGAGAATCTAGAAGTGTCATTAACTTCTTCCATGTATCTTCTATATAGCCATATATTAGGGTAAGTATAATGCAGCCCTTTTATATCTACTGCCATTTACAGGACATCTTTCCAAACTGCAAATACAGAAAAATAGATATACTTGTGTTATTTAAATAGTATTTTTATTGCCTTTTAGAAATAAAAGGAAACCATGTGTGTTCCATGCTCTTTTTGATTGACTGGAAATACATTTATCAACAACTTGCTATGGCTACCATGGAAAGGAAATAAATTTATCATCCTACTTTCTTATCTACAGTATGGATTTACTGATGCTTAAAACTTAAAATGTAGTATTGTAGAACATTAAACTATTAAACCAAATAATATATACACAGACAAACAGGCTCTTTCACAGAGGTTCTTATAAAAATAAAAGTCTAATCAGCCCATGTTAAGCAGTACAGAACAACTTTACTTCACAGAGCTACACCAGAACAAATCTTTCTTTCTGTGCCCAGTGCTTTGCTAGGAAATTAACTATAATGCAGATTTTCTTGTTTTCTTATACTTAATTGGTAAATGAACCAACCCTTTTCTTTTTAGGGTTCCATAATTAAAAATAAACACTGACAAACTCCCTCCTCTGGAGTAATCTGGACTATGCGGTTTTGATTTTTATGGGGGAGTACACAACAGCAATTCCAAAGACACTATAAAACCCATTTCTTAAGCCCTTTTTCCAGGTCCTCTTGGCATAAAAGCCTTATGAAAGAGTGGCTGCATTAGAAACTGTATCTGTCTGTGCTCAGGCCAAATGTTGTCAGGACAGTTAATGCAAACACCCAGCACAACAATCTCTTCTTTGTCAGTCACAGGATTCCAYGAGAAAGCACCAAACAGTCTAGGAATTTGGCTCCAGGTAGAGTTATAAAAGGATGAAAAATAAAAATAAGAGTCAAACTTTATTTAGATGGCTGTATAAAATTGGAAGTTTTATTCTGTCAATGAGCTTTTAAAATTGTCTTGTTGGCACAAGTTATCTTAATGCAGAAATCCAGAATTCGTCTCTTAACCATTTCTTCTCTCTGCACCTACYGGCTCAGCACATGTGTATTATGGAATATTAATACTGTCACACAAGATCTTTTTACTACAATGGATTTCCTAACTTAAAGGTGTAAAATACCTTTAACTAACATCTTTTATAGATGTAGTCCTCATGATCGATAACTTTGGGGGGTAAGGAGGGGGCTCTGAAAGATCACAAATTGCACCCAGAACTAAAGTTAGAGACTTCTTATGTACACAAAATCTGCAGTGAACTAAGGCTATTTTCTATGCACTTAGCACAGCAATTCCAGAAACCATACCAGCACAACATACATACAAAGCCCACAACTTTGTGCAAAAAAAAAAGTCTGTAGGCAGAGCATTTTAATAAATATGATCACATGCCAGGGAAGAGGTGGAATTCAGAATACAGCAATTGGCAGGATTTCTACTTTCACTTCAAGCTATCTCTTATTTTCAGAGCAATCACAGAATCAGTAAGGTTGGAAGGGACCTCTGAAGATCATCTAGTCCAACCTCCCAAAGATTTCCTGGTGCTGGTTCCACTGGGGCTTGAACCCAGGAGCCTCAGTGTGTAAAGCAGATGTGATAATTTATCCAAGAGTGTCTTTTCTGAGATAAATTATTGGCTCAGTTCCTTTTCAATGAATACTTAAGATCTACATGTTSAAATTTAATATGTATTTTTTTTAAATCAGAAGCAGATTAGCAAATTTTAAAAACCCGCAGCTTTGAAATCAGTTTATATCCAAACATGTAAAATCCTAGCCTTCCTGAATTTCATCACAGGCTTCAAACATGCCATTTAAGAATGTTTGTAATGATGGCGTGGATTAACCTTTGGAACACATCCTCAAAGTGACTGCTTGATTTGTGCAATATTCCCATCTTCCACACTTCTGTTTCCACATAGAAAGACATGTGATAGGGAAAAATATCTACCATACCCTAGGGGGAAGGAAAAAAAAAAAAAAAAAAAAAGTAGATAAAGGATTTGTGTGGCCTGAAAGCTCAGACAACCTTTCCTTGAACAAGTTCAGATATCTATGTGCTGTAAAATTTTAGAGCTATTGCTATTTGGCCTTGCCCCTGTTGGCACCTCGTTCACCACTTCACTAACCACTCCATGGATATAACCCTCCTGGTATCCTATTTCTCCTCATCTTTCAGAGGTGAGAGAGGACCTAATGAAATATTTCTCTTCTGCCAGCAGTATTCATCTTGTTTCCTATTTGTTCTTGGGCAATTTCTTCCGGCCACAAGAATTCAGTTATCCTCTCTACAGAAAGAGCACATGGATCTACCTCCCTATTCCAGGCCTGTCTCTCCTTATCCAAACTGGAGATTTCAATCCTCYTATCTGACATTTCCTTGGAGATATCTAGCTGCCAGGTTAAGCTCTACACAGTTAAAGACAAAACCTCTTATCTCTCCTCCCACACAAGATTTTCCTGGGTAGATCTTTCTTGATTAATCAGCGTCCTGCCAGTCGCCCAGCCTGCAACTTGTTCATTATAGACAGAGTTCTAGTTGAGTAAGTCACACAGAAAGAACAATATATATTAAATGCAATCCTTCCCTGTTCACAGCTGAAATGCTCACTCAGTTTTCTTCTTTTTCTTGGGCTTCAACCACGACAATTTAACTTTAAAAGCCATTTCTGAAGAGACATAAGTAATGATCATCTCCCCAGCTTGCCATCTTCCCCTTGCAACTCCTTTCTACTATCTAATTTAGGGGATAGGAGAATCTAATTCATTCTCAGCCTGTTTTCTCCTGATCATCTTTCACTAGCTATTAACAGCTAGCTGCCTGCTTCCAATCAACTCATGACATTGCTCTGTTGGTGGAGAGCAACCTGTCTCAGAGATGGATCTGACAGAGCAATCCATCACAAATCCATCTGACCTATTTCAGACATCTGTCTTTGGATGAAATGCAGTCTGTCCTAAAGTTACCTGGGCAAAGACCMAATAATTGCAAATAAATAACAAATGCATAAAACAAGTGTGTAAAAATAAGAAGCTGCTCATGCCCCATCCCTTCYGCATTAAGTCACTACCCAGCATTTTTTCAGCACTGAATTTTGTGGCCCTTTTCTGCACCTCTTCCAGATTCTCAAGTGTCTTTTTAAAAGATATCAACAGAACCACACAGAATTTCYGTATTACTCTTAAATTTTCTTTGCAAAACATGAATTATTAATCTTATTAGCCAAGGATTAAATCAGCCTTTTGCTGCAACATCGCACTGGAAACTTAATGTTTATACCTAGTACAAACCCCAATACCTACGCAGTCTCATCACTTTCAAGGACAGAATCTCCCATTCTATGGATGTTCACAAGTCTTTCACCCAGMAATCTGACTGTATTCAGCTACACCCACACAGCCACCTCCACTTGGTCTTCCTTGTTAAATTATACACACAGAGCTGACTACCCATCTCCTTTCCCCCAAAAGAGAACAAGTAAACAGATACACAGAATGCTTTATTACTTCTGGTTTGTAAACAAAAGTGGTTGATGGTAATTTGGTCTAGTCCCAATCCTTCTGGAACACCATGATTCACAGTTTATTTCCTACAGACATCTACCTGTTAATATTTCTCAGTCAGCTGCTACACCATTCAGTTAGTGCACTTTTGCCAACAGAGTACTGCAATGATTTTTCTAATAGGAATGTTCTGCCGTACAAAGCCACAAGCTGACRATCAGAATTAGGAAACTCTGTCAAGCTCAGCACAGGACCACTGACAGATGCAGAAAGCAAGGCTGTGGGATCTGCTCTATATTTGTGTGACAGCCCATGGTTCATCTGTTCTTTATGACAGCCAAAAGTAGCTAGGAGGCATGAATGGCCGTGAAACTCCTCTTCTTCCACTCCATTCTGTCAGAGTTGATGATGCATCTCACAGCCCCTGAGCCACAGGGTTCAAGGACAAAGAAACAAAACAAAACACAAACTCAAGGGCACGTAAGAAAAGAGAAAAGATGAAATTCAACACATTATATGCACAAGAGGGAATCTGAACTTTGCATTGTCACTTTTACTTATGGTGGGGACAATATATGATTATTCAAAATGTAATATCCTCTCTGGCCTCCTTAGCATTGTGAGGATAYTGTGTTTCTATAATCAGACTGCCAGCACTAAGGAAGTTAAGAATCACAGGCTAAAAAGTGAGGTTCCCTGGAAGTGATCTCTCCCTTAGGCAGAACACATCCAAACTAAAGTAATGTAAGAGCCAGTGACATAATTCCTTGGTTAAAAAAATAAAAAAACTGCTATCCAAAGTAGTATTTGCATTCCACAACCAAATTGAAGTCCTGTGATCCTTGTGCTAGAGACGTTACAGAGAGTTATACCTTGAAACGTGCAAACAGATTCCAAGTACCACTTGGTGAAGATAAAAACACAGGCAAATCAGCTCGGTGTTAGTCTAACTCTGCTATCATACAAGTCAAAAGGTGAAAYTCCAATGGACCCTAAGGAGCCACGTCTGACACTGCCCACTCCCCTTCCCTTCCTTCCCTCCACTCTTACCCACTATATCCCACATAAACTGAATAGTGTTCACCAGCAGAAAATTACCACAGCTGAACAGTTATTCTCTTGGCTGATTCATGACAGTAAGATGCCTAAGAAAAAAAAAAAAGAAAGAAAGGAAAAAAAACAGATCAGATGCAGGAAGCTCTTTAAAGGCTTTTTAACAGACAGCAGCTACATGATTTCAGGAGSACAGAAAACCTCAGAGCATGGAGATAAGAGGTATTTTAATGGATCCATTCACACTAATACATGAGGCATTGTGAGCTGAGAAATGGGGAATATACTACACCTCTAACATGAGATATGCCAGAAAGTTTAATTACCAGCTTTGCCTGGAACCTAACAGCTATTAGTACTCTACCAGCTCCTGGATGCACTTCAGAAGAAATCCTTTTATCTGAGATTTGTAAAGAGAGCTGGTCTTAACCTGGATTTAAGTGCCATATTTATTACAATATGTGCAATAGGAAAGGACATGCAAGTAAGCCTTCATGAGAAGGCAATTTCCTCCCTACCTCTGCTCATTCAGAATTGGAACAGAAAATATCTTCTGTTTTTATTGTTACCTCTAGTGAAGAGCAAACATTTGAGAGCTACTGTTAACATAAATCAGAATTGAAATTTCTTATTACTGAAGAATGTTTTGTAATTCCTCTAGATGCTTTTCAAATGCAATAAGGCTGAAGAAATAATGTACAGATTCCTATAAAATAGGACATAGGTATAACTATATCATTGTGTGAACAGTCTAATATTATGTTGAAAACTTGCTTTTTTTCCACACAGCTTGTTAGGCTGGTCCCTTAAGAAAAAAATATTTAAATAATCTGACTATGATTTTGACAAAAATGCCAGGTTGTACAGAAAAGGCATACTGAATGTTTGTAAAAACTCAGTCACTCAGACATATATGAGAACGTAAACTATTTTATTCTGCCTCCTTTTGTAAATACTTATTAAAGCTATTACTCATTTAAAGCACTAAACAGAAAAAAATAAGAGTTCAAAAGAAGGTTCAACTTATGCTAAAATTCCACCCAAATTTAACCTACCCTCTTTTTGAGGGTCAGCCACAAAGGGGGTGGAGAAGGTATCATTCATCGCACAGTTACTTTGAAATACACAAAGTATTTGACAATGAAAAGGTAATTTTTTAAAAAAAGAAAACGTATATTTTAAAGACCACAGATGCATATTCTGCAGTCCTAAAGAGTCTACGTTTCCCCAGRAGGCTTAAACAAGAGGTTGACTGGGTGTGTGGAAATACATGGGCAATTCCTTACAGACCATAAACCATCTACATAACACACAACGTTGATAGAAGTACAACTGCATTTCACATATTCTCTGTCCATTTGGCTGTAGAATTGGCCACTGTTTGATCACTAGTAAGTGACAGTGACCTACATTGCCAAAATTAAGGAAAAAGGAAGGGAGGAAGAAAGGGGAAAGAAAAGAAATTAGCAGATCATTATGCCAAGGCATAAACTCTGTATAGCCTCACTTTAATGAGCRTATACTCCCACGTCTGCAGAGTTAGAACTTCAGTGCCAGGCACAGCTCTTTCCTGGTCTTGTGTTTATCAGTACATTTAACCAAAGTCACTATCAGTTGAGAGGACCACGGGCCTTTGATGAGAGGGGGAGTTAGGTCAGCCATGTGATTGTGCGTGTGCATTTTCTGCTGCAAGTTTCCCATGAAGTCTCAAAAGGGGAAGGACAAACAGAAAGGAGAGAGTATAAAAGTGGAAGGAAATGATCAGAACAGGAACCAAGTGAGGAAAACAATCAYGTACACAGGGTACACTGCTCCTTCTCTGTGTATGCTGTTACTTACTCTCAGCATGCTATGAATTAGTGTTGCATACCATCATAGCAATCAAAGGTCCCAGTCCAGACTGACTGCCATGGTGCTAACACTGGATTCCAAAAGAGTTCCCCAATACTTCAGCTCTTCTGTTATACAGTTCTGTTCAACACTCATCCTTACATCTTAAGGAAAATTATGAGCTTTTAATGTGTATCAGATGCACAATACTCTTGTTCATTTTGAGACAGATTGCCCTGAAATCATTCTCTTTGCATTTATGTGACACATGCTCAGAATAGATGACATCTGCCAAAGCACTCCAAATTGGGAGGAAAAACACATTTACATTATTCTTTTTCAAGGCACTCATAATGGTATTGTCAAAGAAAAGATGYTAGTTACCTGTTAGCATCCATAGGAAATGAGGAAATATAAAACTTCAGAAGCATCAAGTATTTTTTTTTTTGGAAGTAACCTATGCAAACTGTCCATATTGTAAGTATTCTTATTTYCCTGTTTCATTGCACTGAATGACTGCTGAGTAGGAAGAAAAGACTTGGAGAGCTTTGTTTTATTTTTTTAAAGGTAACTTATTTTTGAGAAACATATGAACTGTAGTTAGATAGGCATTCTTGGGCAATTCARAAAACATTTTTGATTCCTGCAGAGTTCAACACTGCATGTGTATGTTAATCGAGATGGCTCCTGCCACTTAGAGTTAAAGTCAATTTTCCACTTAGAATTCCTTCACACAGATAGATGCAACTGCAAAAGATACAGTTATCATGAAGTCCTCTTTTTAACATTTATACATGTACCTTACATGCATGTATCTGATGAYTATTCAAGATAAGAGCAGATAGAAATAGCATCTTCACCATCCCCAAAAGCCTGTTTATAAGCAGGCATTTTTTCCATTTCCCACAGATCAATATATTCTTTGTTTTTTTCTCCATCAGACAAACACCGACCTAACAGCCCTATTCTGCACGTGTTCATTTTCCCCCCTTCCCTCCAAGGAAGCATAAGCAGCCTACTGAGTGAATGAATAGGTCTTTTTGACTTGCTAGCAGTTTTACACAGGCCTTGAAGTAATGCAGACAGCTACACAGGGAGAATTTAGGTCTATTGTCTCCAAGGCAATTAAGTTGCAGTTACTTAAATATGTTATTTCCTTGGTTTGCTTTACAGCAACAGCAGAGGATTACTGACTTTTTAGCATAACAGGCAAACATTCAAGGAACACACACACAAAAGTCCAAAAGTTTTTTAAATTAGAAATCTTTAAACTAGAAAAGATGTAGACCTCACTGTGACCTGACAGATTTATAATGAACAAGCCTTTAAGTCTTGACTGTAAGAGAGAAAACAAGAATCCAGCTCATCATATCAAACTGACACCAAATTCTTCAAAGCCTCTACAAACAGTAGGACTGGATGATTCACATTTTATAAGAATTTTACAGTTGCAGTAGCTTTGATAGGATATTCACATGTACATGTCCGTATCTTGTTTTACCTTGGCCGTATTTCCTGGTTATAATTTTATTTAATACTGTTAATCACTGTTCTTGCCCYTTTCTTTGCAGTTAAAATTAAAAGGAGTTGATATCGCAGTGAGAAATGCCCACATCTCTCAATTAAAAGAAGGGGTCTGTCTCAAGGAGTGAGAAGGAAGGGCTGAAACAGAGCAGTACGGGAAAGATCTTAAAGCAAGAAAGACAGAGGTCATGAGTGACCCTTCTTGCCATTTAAGATACCACTAGCAGGAGCTTGGCCCACCAGCAAAATGGTGCACTGCTATTATTAATACAATGAGAAGACACGATGGGTTGACTCTTCCTCATACCAATAGCTGTGCTGAATTGTCCCCATTAAAAAGCAACAACTCCCAGCAATAAGATGCAAGAAAAGCAGGCCTGCATTGATCTGGAGACCAGTACAGCAGACTCCCGAAAGACTAAGACCTTTCAGACATGAGAAAACAAAACCGTGATCTTCCTGAGAAAGAAGATCCATCCTGTAAAAAACTCATTTGCCATTAAAAGTAACCAAGTTTCAYAGCAGTAGTCCAAATTGAAAGACAAGGAACAGCCATACACATTAGATTTCATTCAGATCTGAACTTCAGCTGTTTAAGGAGCTAATGGATATGTGAAGTGACTGRTGAAAATATTTAACACTAACTGACAATTTGCTAAGAAAACTRTCACTCTCTTCGGATTTACGAGTCGTCTAAGGATTTGTCATAAYTTGATTCTAAGCTAAACATCTAACGTGAACTGAAACTAAAACGACATAGCTGATCCCTATGAAGTTCAATATTTCAAAGGGAATGTCATCTTGAAACAAATGATGGAAGAGAATTGGTTTATTATTCTACTAGTGTGTCTCTTCACAGATGCAAAGAGGACCTGAAAACAACCAGAACTGTAAATTTTACTCTAMATAGTAGTCATTGGTGGAATACTTCAGAACGGTTTTCAGACACAAACCCATACAAAGCGTGTCCTGTACTCCTGCTCCAGCAGTGCACCACTTCATGGAAGTGAAAAGGTAGCTACAGGACATTACATTTTCTAGACACYGTTAAGGCCAACACCTAGCAGCAGTAGCAGTGTAACGCGAGCCAAGTGCTRGCTGCTCTTGCTCGGGCAAGCAGCAGAGGTGAGAAACGGCAACGCAGAAGGGGATGAAACCACGCTGTGGATAACCGCTCGCTCCCTCCAAGCCCTGCAGTTCCAAAGAGCAGGGCAGAGCTGAATAGATGCACCAGAGCCAACAACAGCAGGGAAAGCTGCCAGCATCAGCAGTACTGCTGAGTGCTGGAGTGGCAGACAGCACAAATGGGCCTAGCACAATGTTTCCCAAGGCAGAAGATTATCGTGTTACTTATGAGATAAGGAGAAACAAGCCAGCTCGGAGCACTGAGATAAATTTACACCCTCCAGATCAATATGAATGGGTAGAAGCCCTGAACCTCCAGGCCTTCACCTGCTGGCCATCAGAGCTGTAGATAAGATAACACATGCCACACCCATACGAAGAGGGGTTGTCAACATCTCTAGCAACTACAAAGGTCATCACTGTGCTGTGCGAACAGCCTGTACGGATTTCACCCCTCCACTCCTAAGAGGAGCAGCAGTCTGGTCCATTTTACCTGTGGCTAGCCGAGGCACGCAGGCCATGTCCGCAGCAGTGGCCTCAGACGCAAGCCAAAGCACGGCGGGTGCCTGACCCGCTCGCCTGGCCACACGGGGCTAATCCACTCAGCGTCGCTCTGATCTGCGTTTCTGCATCCTGCGCGTCTGGCCGCCAGGATCAGCTCAGCGTGGTCCTCGAGACGCGGTGAGTGCTAACGCCCTCCCCGAGCTGACACTGTGACCCGTGGCAGCGAGCTCGGCCCTGCTGCCTCTCCCAGGCTTCGCACTGCGCAGATGCTGAAGCCTGGCGGATGCACCCGCTCTGCCTCTGTCAGAAAGCTGCCAGCAGAACTAAGGAGCAGTGGTTGACATGGGTATAACCTCATACTTTAAAACAGAGCTGTATGCAGATGCTATTTCTGCAGATCTAAAGCATTAACAAATATCAGTATGAAGAACAGCAAGAAAAAAAAAGAAAGCTTTTGTTAACAGATTTTTTTTAAAGCAGTTAAATATGGGTCTGCCTCTTTCCAATCAGACACATCTTATACTGATTCTCAGTATGTACTTTTGGTCAGCACTTTTTCACAAACAAAAAATGACAGCATGCAAAGGTAATGAATAAATAATCTAAAAAAAGTTGGTGTAGGCGTTTTCTCCTTTATGCTCCAAATGTATGACAAGAAATATGTTATACCTCAAGGAAGATGATACATCATTTATCAAGGTAATATGAAGAAACAAACTGAAGACAAACATACTCAGGTACCAATATGCAAAAGTGACCAGCATAACTGGTAGGACCACATAGACAGTATTCTCACAAACAAAAGCAAAAACAAAACAAACTGAACTGTGACAGTTCTTCCTTGCGTTCTATTGAGTAGCACATACCATTAAGGATACAATCGTCATGCAAGACAACGATAAGGAGCATACAAATATCCAGGTCTCTGAAGAGTCACTATTTCAACACTCTACATGAGCAAAAGGAGTAAGAAAGTTAAAATTATTTTAACAAAAAGGAATTTAACATATGACAATGTGCTTCTCTCCATAATATATGTCAAAAAAAGAAAAAGAAAACCACACATACAAAAGACATTTTCCTTTCTCTTCATCATGCACTTCCTGCAGTATTACAAAGTGATCTTGGGCTAAAGACGAGATTGAACTGTGTTTGCTCCAGATTCTGGTCAGAAAAATATCTAGAAATGAACCAACAGTTTAATTTGAGAGGTCAAAAACATAGCAGCACAACCTAAGCCATTTCATAACTACCTGAGTCAGTAAAATGCAGTTTCCCTGGAACATGAGTCTCAAAGCTACAGGAAGAGCTCAGACCGCAATCTTTTTTCCTTCAGTAAAGGCTCTCTTGCATCTCACTAGGCTACCTATTGTCAAAAAAAAAAAAAAAAAAAAAAAATACAACCTCGGAGAAGCTTAGCATCTCCAAGAAATCTACCTCTCACAAATGTAGTTGGCTTAAAAGTTTTTAACAGAGAGTGAAAGACAGACATTCAGAATTGCATGTAATCTTTGCTTTCTTAAAAAAAATAAAAAAGGACAGTAAGATACATATACTGACTGCAAATAGCTTGAATTTGTAGTTGCTGTTGTGAAAACACATGTGAGATGTAATGCTGGCCACACAAATCACAGGGCAACATTCTAATTCTGTCTGGATGATTGTAATTCTTAATATAGGTAAAAATGAAGGGAAAATTATTTCCTTAAGTAGCAATAGAAGAATAATAGAATTAAGTACCTTACTAAATTCATTTTCTCCCTAAGCCTACATAAACATTGTCTAAGGCATCAGGCCTGGAAAATAAAATCGCTTTAGGCAATATTGAAATAAACACCTTCATAATAGCATAACTGAGTTCACACCAGAAGACTGTATTGGATTAATTTCATCAGTCCCTAAAAACTATATACATACAAGATCTACAGTACACTAGCTTGGTACAGAGTTTAGTTTCTAGCCCTTGCAGTGCACATATATGGGGTAACTATGAAGGACAAGGTTAGACCCTTGTTGCCTTTGACAGCTTTGGCTGCAGTCAGTCCTTGCAATGCTTCTCCCTCCCCAGCAAGGCGCACTTGGGCATGGACAGGGCTCTGCACACCCATGTTAGCACAGGTGACCTGGGTCATCTCTGCAGGGGGACAGACAAGCTTCTTCAAGGCAGCCTTCTTTTCCTGGGAGGGTCTAATATCATACCGCACCCCACAGAGAGCAAACCTGACAGCAGCTGGGCATTTCCCAAGCATCTCTTGAGCACCAGCATCTGACTGAGCTGCAGACTTGGGTCCACAGCAGACCTACTACTCCCTAGTTACTAAAGGGACAGTAAGGCATGCATCATGGCCTAAGCAGCTTCAGTAGTTATTTAGGGGGCTCATTTATGACAAGAATATAAAAACTGACTTGCCACAAAGTTACTCTTAGATACCACAAGAGAAATAGCCTCAGAATCACCAACAGCCTCCTTTCATCACTACCCCAGGTAGACCCACAGGGTATAGGCTGCACAGCTCTTTCAGTTTGTTGTACATACAAGTAACAAATAAGAAGAGGCTACCCTTAGTCTATGATGTGCAACAAAACTGGAACTTCATTACCAGCATACCCAAATCTGGAGAGGGTATAGCTGAAGGACCATACACTGAGAAAAAGACATCAAGAATCATGACAGCAAATGTTTCAGGAAAGGTAGCTTGGGTGTGACAGTACTCTGTTGTTGACTACAAGAACAGATCTGTCCCCAAAAGATCTATTTAGAGATTCAAACATGGTGTGTGCCTGGGGGTATTTGTAAGGAGGCTAGTACTTGAAAGATGAAGACACTCAGGGTTCTCCCTCTTTCTATCACTCCTCACAAGCAATGAAACATGAAATAGACTGTCTGGTAATCAGTAATAGCAGAAATAAGCACAGGAACAAACTGATGATGTACAGATCATGGTGAACTGGCAACGGACTGCTGCCTCATTGCGTTTTTCTAAATTCATCTTCATATTCCTCACTAGCTAAGTACAAGAGGCCTCCACAAGGGCTGGATGTGTCCAGTTTTCAGGTATTATCTAACTCTAATGATGCAGATGACCTACTTGCTAGAGGCTGGAGCTGGGATGAAGGTAGGTTGGAAGAAGCTTTCTCCAAGTACAACAGTGAGTTTTCACAGGTTGAGCTTTGCAGAACCAGTGATTGGAGTTTACATTTGGAGTTTTATGATAACAAGAAATAAGCCCAGTACTCCAGAAACAGAACTGTTAGTTAAATTACTAACACTAATTAGTTAGTTTCCAACTGAAAGCCAGAAGTATAAAGATGTTCTAAAATGTGGAATCTAGCTGCTCACAAGCCTGTTGCAAGGCAGTGATCAAGAGAGACAAAATCGAGAACTTCGTAACAGCAGGGGGAGGGGAGAGAGGCTATGCCTGAACCCCAAGGTCAGAATCTGTTGTTATCTTACAGAGAGCCTTGCAAGGCCCTTCTTCACTCCCAATTATTTCAAACAATGCTTTGGATATTTAATATAAGCTTGTCTATACTATGGCATGACAAGTATTAGTTCACATCTTGCATCATTAGTCATTTCCATTCAATACAAACAGGATGTAGCTGTATTTAACTATCATAGTGCTACCTGGAACATGGCATAGCACAGGATTTTAAATACAGCAAGCTACTACCCCCTTGCTGCTCTTTGAAAAGACTGAAGTTTAGAAATAGTTGTCTGGTCAAGACTAGAACCATCTGATCAGACTTTTCCTTCTCAAAAAAAAAAAAAAAAAAACTGTCTCAATGATTCACTTTCTGTTCCTCATTTTCTCCAGTTTTACTGAGAAAGAACACTATGGTGTTATCAAAAATGTCACCATCAGCAAAAAATGAAGCTATTTGAGAACCAGTTTTATACTAGCACTGCCAGCTTCAGTATTCACTGACCACACACACAGAAAAAGAATCTGTAAGCCTCTCTGATATGATTTAAGGTACACATATTATGAAACAGAAAGTCACTCCTACTACAGTGCAGCATGCTGGCAGAAGAGCAAATGTATTTTCAACAGCTCCACTCAGCCATCAGAATTTAAAATTAGAAATTACCATTATGATTTTTGTCTAATTGCCTTCAAAAGGTCAGGAAAAAATAAACATTATAAGCATATTTCTGCAAAGCAGAATAGAAAGAGATCTTATCTTAGACTGTAGTTAACTGTTGTTTTTATAAGTTACATATAGTAGAATTACTAAACCATTCAAATTGATGGGTTGGCTTGCAATTTTGTTGTTGTGGCATAAGAAATGGAAAGCAATGTAGTTAAAAATAGATGTCCTAATAAAACCACAGACTATTAATGCAACTATCTAACTATTAATACAACTCCATGGGAAATATGATGAGAGAAGATATGCACATTTTAATCCCTGTGCTATAATCAGGTCTCCAGGAAAGAAAGAGTTTACTTGTGCACTTCAAGCTGCAGTATGATCATAGTTGTATTTTTCCCTGAATCAGCACTGGGAGGGCAAACAAGAATAGTTTTCTGCCAGCCTATGAGAGCATTCCTGTAAATACAGCCAATACACTGAAGCCATTCATACCCCCAGTATGGCAGCACAGCCAAAACTCACGGTTAAGACAGAAGCCTTGTCCTCTGGCTCAGCTGAAAAGAACTGTCAAAATTCATAGAAAAACATATTCAAAACAGATGTTAGTGAAGAGCACTTAAGAAAATGTGGGGAAAAAAAATCTTAATTTTCTCCAAATTACTACCTTGCAATCTAGACTTCACATATTTCGGTACTTTAAGATAACTAGCAGTACTAGGCTGTGTACAACAAGAATTTGTAGATGATAAACACATTATTTGGTCCAGCAGCTACTAAAATTGAACTGAGGTGATTAGAAAGGACAGAATCAACTCTTTGTTTCACCTAAAAGACATCACATTCAAAGAAGTCATATCAAGTTAAAACATCTGTCATTATACTCTTATTTCAATCACAGAAGCAGTTTCTCTGCCTTATGAGCAACAGACAGATTGCACAACAACATAATGACCAGGGAAGGGAGGAGTAAAGGCATAAAGCCTCTGTCTGGAAAGGAGGGAAAAAAAAAAAAAAAAAAAAAAAAAGCAACTCCTCAGTGAAAGCGAAAAATCTTTTTCCATTTTTCTCATTTTATCTTATTTCTGTTGGATATCTAACAAGCTTCACATAAGGCCAGCTGGCTGTCTCCCTAAAACTACCATGAGGCAATTATTCAAATCCTCCCACGCTGTAAAGACCCTTATAAATGCCACCAGAGCAGTTTCTTTAAAGTCACAAATCTGCCTTTGAGCACACCACATCCCCAGATGCCCCTGTCCCCTCCACCCTGCGCTATTTAAAGATCTCCTGTGCAAAAGGCAAACACAAACACACAAGCAAACAGGAAGGCCAGCAACAATCAGTCTCGCTCCAAAATACAGCAGCTGATGTCATTTACAGTAGCATTCTGCAAGGAAAGATTTTAACTTCAGTTGTAGCCACTTCTACAAGAGAACTGTGAACAGAAGCGTGAAACAAAGCAATTCACTTCACTACGTACAGTCCTCTGGCTACCCTGTGAACAATTTCAGCAAATGAAAAAACAGGTCTATTTAGATATTATCATTCACTTGTATTGTAAAACACAGAATGATTTGTTCCAGGACAGAAATGACACGGCTTTCAGTAATGCAGCAGAAATTCAAATAGCTCCTATCTTCTTCCACCATCCGATCTCATTGATATGCCTTGTTCCAGCTCCTAAGGAGTTGGAATACAACAGAATACAAGGCCTGGTTTTTCAAAATTGAGATACCCTTGATTTTAATGACTGTTGGGATCCAGGGTGCATGGAAGGGGGAAGGGAAGAAGACAGGGCAACCTTGTTACCATAGGGTTTCTTCCAGTACATCAAAAACAGTCAGTGACAGCATCTCTTAACTTCAGTGAGGGAAGAAAAAATTACAAGCAACAACAAAACTCTCCAACTTCTGTTTTTTTTCCTTTCATCTCTGCAGCCCATACAAATTACTTTCTCCCAAATTGCATGCTTTAAATGCTTATCAACCAGGACATCAGTCCACAAGCTGCTTTATTTTCTCCCCTTCAAAGAGTGCCTATTGTATTTCAAACTAAATTTTAGAAAGGTTTTTTGGCTCATTTGTGTAAATCATAGAGCAGAAAATAAGCAAGTCTAAGTAACTGTTCTCATTACACACCCTATAATGCTCACGCAAAGCTAGACCACTGGCAACCGCTTTTTTACCAACACAGCCTATAATTTATGATGGCCACGTTACACCCAGCTATTGCTCACAAAACCGAGAAAACCCTTTGCTACAACAGGAATAAAACCTGCCGACAAAGGGGCACCTGCAGGAGCTCGGGGCACCCGGTGCCCTCGCGGCCTTCGGGGCACAGCAAACCATCACCAGCAGGTACCAGCAGAAATAACGCTATTTCCACGCGTCCGGCTCGCCCCGGAGCACGCACAGAAGGAACCGGGACCCTGCACGTCTCTGGGGGAGGGGGGTGGACACTCACGCTCCCCTCCGCG
>NW_028186979.1:2410011-2424989 GCF_003343005.1 Rhea americana | reverse complement strand
CCGTGCCGCGCCGGCGGCCCGCGGGCGCTGCTCCGCGGCCGTGCGGCTTCTCTTCCCAGGCGGTCGCGCCTCGGGTGGTGCCGATTTGACCGCCTGCGATGCGGGGACGCCTGGTCTCTGCCTGTTCCTGCCTCGGGCCCGCCAGGTCATTCAGCAGAAGAGAAAGAAGGAGGGGGGGRTTTTAAAAAGGAAGGCAGAGGGATTAGATTTTCCTGCAAGAAAAGGGAAAAGGGAAACCATGATGGCCGCACGGCTTTTGTGCAAGACCAAGCAGCTGCTCTCCTGTTGTTGGTTTCTGCATCAAGCAGCAGCCAGCCTTCTTTCAGGAGGCAGACACACAAAAGAGCAAAACGCGCTGGAGGGAGCAGCGGGCCCTCTCTGCCTGGTCCACCGGCGCGCAGCGTTCGCCCCTGCCAGGGCCGTGGCGGCGAGGGGGGACAGCGCAGCTCCCCGCCGGCCGGGCTGCCTCGCCAGGCAGGAGAGCTTGCCTCCGCGGGAAGGGCCTCGGCCCCACCGAGCTGCTGGGGAGTCCCACGRTGGGAAATATCCACATATGTGGAAGAAAAGCCTGGCAAAGACAGTGGGGGGGGGGGGGAGAAGCTAAGCAAATCCCTTCCAACCAATTCCTGCGAAAGGCTCCACTTCAGGCTCTCCAGTGCAAGAGTTTATTCTGCACCCTAAAGATGTGGCCGTGATCCTGGAGAGAAGCCACCAGCTATCTTTTCTCCATCTCTAAACTGACTAGCTTTTCTGTCTTATTTACCGTAGCAGAAGGAAATCTTTTATTTTTTTTTCCTCAGATATTTATGGACAGTTGTATCTTTTGTAATGGCCGTCATCGAAACGGCGCAGCGTGTTTTAAGTGTCTTCTCCCAGCACAGCCCAGGCCACTCARGCGTGGAACAAACGCTTTTCAGCACAAGGAGAATCAACGCTGTTGTTCTGCCTTTCGGCCGAGACGTTGCCACTGGCACTGCCCAGGCAGACCCCTGCGCTAATTACAGACTTCAGGCAGAATTACCACTGCCTTGTGAATGCACTCAGACTTTGTCATTATGGCTCTGGATTATACTTCTAAAAAAGAAACTAGAGATAAACTTAACAAAGTAGAAACATTTATTGCAATGTGCAACATACTAATGCATAAAGTGGTATGAATTCTGTGACAGTATCATTTAAAAATTTGTTATTTATAACATTCAAATACATCAGGTATCCTTCATACTGAAAAAGAGAACATCTGAAAATGCCACAATAGGACAGTTTTATTCCTTACTCAAGATAAATTCTTAATGATTTAACTTCATAAATTTACTCTCTCAAATTCTCATTCTCTACAAGTTTTATATATATTAATATTATATATTATAATATATAATAGTATATAATRCTAGTAATGTGCGTGTAATCTCTCAGCCTGGGAGTAGCCCTATTGAATTTAATATTATTTTTCTAGTCCCATGTGAAAGTTGGACACAGCTGCAGAAAGAAAGCCTAAAATYCATTTTCTTCCAGTAAAAACTGTGTTTATGAACTACAAAAGAAAATCTTTCTAGGCTAATCAAGCTGTAGCCATGTTGAAAATTAAGCCAAAGTCTTCATTTCCAATGCACACAACTGGTATTTCCTTTGGAAAAAAAACTATCACACAGAGCAGAGACTTTTCCTATATTAGGTATGGTAATAAGAGGAAGTGTAAAATCTTTTGAAAGCCAACATGGAAAAACAAGAACTGAACCATCTGATAAAGCAATCTTCAGTGTCTGTATGCTATTCAAACAATTTCACTTTTTCAGCCCCCTTTTATTCACCTTGTAGCTTCAACCTCAGCCATGGAGGATCTCTTGCAGCAAAAGAGCAACCATTTACAGAGAGAAATGCCACAACAAAAAAATCACAGCGCTTCTGGAGCTGAATGGAAATTTGTTCCCCTCACATCTGTGTGCTGTGATACAGCTGGCATTTTCAGCAGAAGCAGCAAGCTGGTAGATTTAGTGCTACACTGATGCACTAATCTGTGCTCATGCTGGGACTGAGCCAGCAGCAAAGAAAAACGCCTCTTCTCTACCATGCAGTGTATATGCTGAGGAAGATGCTAGGTTCAGCATTTGAGCAATGGGAATGAGAAAGTCAAGCACCACAATTACATAGATTTGCTTTGCCCATAGTTGCTCCTCAGGCAGAACTCCAGCTGAGGTCAGTAAAATAGCTGCCAAAAGACACTGGGGTTAATGTGTGTGGGCCACGTTTTAAGTGTCTTTAATACTAATAGAAGAAAGGAAAAATACTGAAATGTAAGTGTATAGAAATTACAGGGATTGCAGAATTCTAAAAGACATGACAGCACCATTAAGTCTGTACATTTAAAGTTAGGACAGTAAAAATGGAAACAGCACTCTGAAAAGTCTAAGAAAAATATCAACTAGCATTATCAGAAAAAAAGAGTAATTTTCTTTACATGGTGTATTTAGTGCATGCTGGGTACCAGCTGCTGCTATATTTACAAATGTGAAAAAGTCTAGGCATGCTAGCTCACTTCTGTTTTGTGCAAAGCTTATCACCAYTGCCTTCACATACAGCTTTGCAGGGAGGGTGACTTATTAAATTTGAAAAAAATGTAATTATAAAGCCATAAAAATTACGGGGGAGGGGAGAGGAAAAAAAAGAAAGAGGTCAGCATATTAAATTATTGCCTTTGTGGGGGTTTTAACTTTTTCTGTATTTTAGGTTGATGCTGCAAGCTCTTTGAATCAAAGGCAGCCATCACAAACTTTGTGATGAACTTTGTCATTTGTAATTCCTCAGTTTAGCAAAATAAAAATTATGGGAATAACACAGACCTAGCAATCAATAGAAGGCAGTGATAAGTGTGTTCCATATGATTCATTCATTCCATCAGGAATCTTCAACAGAATTGAACATAAAAGGAGAGAAAAGTAAACAAATAAACAAAAAATAAAGATTGTTGGAGAAAGGAAAATGGAGGACATTATGAATTAAAAGCAAACATTTTTAGCACTGTAAATATTTGTTAGAGTAAAGATCATTGTTGATGTGAAATAAGAAGTTGCTCACCATTGGATCAAATGCATTTCTAATATTTTGAGGAGCAATATCATGATCAGAGCATTGTTTTTTACAGAAAATTACATGCCCYAACATTTTTGCCAACACTGTTTGTGGCGTATGCAGGAGAAAAACAACATTTCTACAATTAAAAGTTTAAGAATTGTCAATTTTTAATCTTGATTTCCTTTTTGATTTATTCTTTATTAGAGACAATAATAACTAGATTCTGACCCTCTATTATCCCATGACTGCTTTCAGAGTTGGTCCTTCTGTTATCTAGCAAGGAACTGCAACATATCTTTCCATGTGAGCTATACAGAAAATGTTTTGTGATAGGAATTTTTGCTTATCAATCATTGCAGCTGTTTATAGTGAGTTAGAAATTGTTTTTTTTTTTTTGGTTTTCTTGCATGCACACTTCTCTATTGTCTTAAAACTATTTCCTGTGTAGCATTATCTTAACAGTTTGMCTTTACAATCCATCATACAATAAACTAGTAACCAGATTTCAAGAATCTATTTATATGAAAATTTTGTTAGTACTTGATAATGTTCAACCAAACAATAGATATCAACATAATATACATTCTAAAAACATTCAAATATTCACCTACAGATTTGCTGAACATTGAACTGTACGTATAGCACATACAGTTAAAAGCATTATATACATATATATATATACACACACATACAGGCACATATATACACACATATACACATTTTCTTCATAAAATGCACTTGTCATAACTCAGTTAGAGTTACCAGTCCAGTTTCATGTCTGCTTTACTCCACACATACTTTCCTCCTCTTTCTAGGAACATCTTCTCATCAAATCCACTGAATTTTATAGCTTCTTCTACTCCAACGTCCAGGATAGATTTGGAAGGCTCTTTTCGTCCATTTGTGCAGTTTAGAAAACGCATCTAGAATATTCATAGACAAGACCTTAGAAAGTCAGTTTGTAAAGCTTAATTTTTGAACATAATTAAATAATTTGCACTGCAATCCCACAAACGCGTGTGTAAGTTATCTGCCTATGAACAGTTTCACCAYAGCCTTTTGGAAGACTCAAAAGCTCATACTGATACAACTTTGCAAGACCAAAGTCATACCAAAAATACTGAAGGTTAAAAATTTAGACTTTATCCTCAAAGTTAAGTTTCAAAGAGCCTACTTAGTTTACATGTAACCGAAGAGCAAACATTTAGATAACAACAATTAGAAAAAAARCAGCAATGGCTTGTGTAAAAGATGTGTAAGATACACTTCTAGACTCACGAAGCAATGATCATGCATACAGCCTGGCTGGGGACCCCTCGTTAGGTCATACCTACATTCCAGATCTGAATAYGCTTGACAGAAAGAAATAGTATCTAGTCCTTGTACCACATGGTTGAAATTCTTTTATAGAACACATAGTAAACAGCAGTGGTTAGCACTGTTGTATACATAGGTGTATATTAACAGACAAATATCAAGGATCAAATAAAGACTTACATATTCATCCAAAATGAGGTATGAGTCCCTCATCTGTAACAGATCAAAAGAGAAGCTTAAGTTAATAGACAAACCAAAACTCCATTCTAGTGAAAAATGAAGGCCAAGACTTGAATTCCTTCAAAGTGTAATCCAAATCTTTGAACTAGTTGATGTCTTCCCTCTGATTTAAGTGAGCTTGGGTCCAACCTTTTTTTTATTATTATTATTATTAAACATACTGGAATGATTAAGTCATTTTCCAAATAAATGATGTGGCTATTTATGCTGGGATACTTCATTGTAACCCTAGCAAACAAATATGTTAGTGGCAGTCTCCCAGCTCAAAAAGCTCTCACTTTTTCTCTGCACCAGGATATCGGCCAACAGTTGAAATAAGTTATGTTCACCCAGCTAACTAGGCATCTCCTGCCTGACCCCTATAATTCTCTGAGTAGCTGGAATTTGCAGCTCTGTAGGCCTGGAAATCTGTTTGACCTCTTTGGGGTCCATCTCCCACAGAATCTTGACAGAAATTAGAAACAACACCTCTTCCACTATGGGACAGAAGAATCAAACATACATACTTTTTTTTTTTTTTTTTAAATAGGACTTGCTGAATACCTCGAGCTCACTTTACTTAAAACAAGTAAACTGTAAACAGAGGGTCTTAGTCTCTGGAGAGGAAAAGGAAGGAAAGAGGACAGATCTAACTGTCCAATAAGACTTTAGTCTTAACCAGTCTTAAATTTAACTGGTTAAACTTAGTGTCTCCTCACTCAGTTCATAAGCTTTCTAAACAGTGAGCCCTCTAACTCCACTCATGCCACATATAGAGTTTGTAGGCATCTACCAAAAAGGTCTGGGTTCTACCAGTAGTTACTAAAGTCCTTCACTGGAGCTAACCTAAGGTAGATGGCAGCTCAGCATGTGAACCAGCTAGAGGATGTCACGAGGAATCTCTACTAGGAAACTGTGCTTGGAGTATAAACTGTGTGTTAACAGTCAGCCGTATCAGACGCTTGAGTCCCGGCAGGGCCGAGCTCTTCAGTTCCCGGGGGGTTAATTGCTTAGAGCTCAACTGTAGAAAACCCAGTTTCTACACTTTCTGTGTTGATACCTTCACATCCAGGTAAGCGAGCATGTCGCCACACCACACTGTGACAGAATTCCCCTGGCTTCCACGGAACTGGGACCAAGCCTTTSTGCTCTACAGAAAGCCTTCCAGGACAGGACGAGCACTGCCTTTCTCCACAACAAAGCCTCTGCCAAGAGTGCTACTCTAGTACTTCTAGCCAAAGTTAACAGAGAAAGTGTTAATAATCATGAAAGCTTCTAGTTCTTAAGCCATCCTTCCAGTCTGCCAGAATAAAGCTATGAAAAAACTGTTTCAGTTTTACCTTCTGATTAGACTCTGGTACTAAGCAGGAGACACCTTTGTGGCGATCCAGGAATTGTTCAAAGTCATCATCACTGATAAGAAACTTCTCTGCTTCTCGCAGAGCATCCTTGCCACTGTTCTCCCCTTCGATGAGGAGGCACTGGAAGACCTGAGGACAAAAAGCACCTGATGAAGAGTTGATGTTTTTACTTGCCTTGAGGATTAAACTGCCATGACTATTACAGCTTTCAGTTGCCTCAGTACCCGTCTTTATTTTTTCCTGTCATTAGAGCCATAATGACAAAAACTGTGATAAGTGAATAGTACACACTGTAACTCAGTGTAGAGTTATTTTTCATAAATTAACTGGAATAGCTTGTCTACTTAACAGCTTCCTTCTAAAGACAAAGTCCTCAAACACATCCAGAACAGMCTTCAGGCAAAAAGGTGTCATTGCCACCAACACAGTCTGCAACCCCAGAAAGAAAGTAGCACAGGAAACTTGATAAAAAGTTAAAATGCATATAATCTCTTCCTTATGTTCCTTTACTGGGATCAAAAGTTCACCTATAGTGATTTTTTTCCCCTAGCTGGAAAGTATTGCTTGCATATCAATTCAAAGCTGATAAAATTCTTATTTGTTTCTATTAAATTATAATAATATAATATCAGTATACAGGAGTTATGTGGGTTCTATCACTCCAGTGTGTTCTAACAGCTGAGAAATTATTCCAGAGGTCCTCTCATGTTTATAAGGTACATGAGTGACGGAGCACTGGAACAGGTTGCCCAGAGAGGTTGTGTGAATATCTCCTTCCCTGGAGACAGTCAAGGCCGCCTGGATGCAACCCTGTCTAACATGCTCTAGGTGACCCTGCTGAGCGAGGAGGTTGGACTCGATGATCTCCAGAGGTCCCTTCCAACCTTACTGATTCTATGATTCTATGATCTTTGCCTGCTCTCAAGCCAATAACATAATGTAATTAATACATTTCTAATAGAGTATTAGTGGTTAGTATATATTATACTTAGGATATTTTCTATAATAGAATATTAAGGTGCAGTGTATACTAATATAATGCTAATATTAACTCTAACGTATCATTGTACACTAACTTTTCTTTATTCTTTCTAAACTATGGCATATTTGCATTAAAGACCTTCTATCTTATCTTCAGTGTCATACASAACTAGACCTATATAGCCTGAAATAGTAATTCCCTGGAAATATCACAATAGAAAAGATTCTTGGCATATTGGGATCCATTTAAGTATAGAAAGAGACAGAACTTGCCTCAGCATCATGTAACATTAATAACAACTCTGCTTATACCACCCCAAGTTGGAGCTGGAGGCCAACTTAGGTAGTTACATGTTCAGACAATTCCAGAATTTCACTTCACTGTTGGTGAGGAAAAGATAACTTATAATACGTATTACTTTACCTTCCAGCGCACAGGGTTGAGTGCCTTGATCTGTTCATTCATATCTTCCTCAACATTAAATCTGTTGATGACTGAATTTATTTTGAAAGCAACAGCATAATCTCGGCACCACTGTCTCAGTTTATGCAGATTTTCCACATGGTTCTTCTTCCCTTGACCACGGCCAATTAAAACATTGACTTCCTCATCAAAACTATCACAAGAAATCGCCAAAATGTCTAAATATTCACCTGAAAACAAGTTTTAAAAGTTAATTAACATCCATATCTTCAGACAAAGGTTGTCAAGAGTGTGTCCACTTTCAGTTACTTATGATCTGTCACAAAACGTCCCATAAATACTGGTCTGTGGAATAGTACGAACCACAAAAGCCACAGCATCAGCATCTTCAGCATGTCCTCCACCAGCATGAGGGACACACTTTGATTTTATCAGACTATTATACCAAAGAGGTACTACTACAAACTGCACATGTGCACAACATATAATTAACAATATTTCACTGATATTTATTTTTGTTTGGCATTTATTGCAAGCGACCCACTAACAAACCATCTCCCATTTGCCCACTTGCACAAAAGAAAAAAAAAATCTTGCCATGGGGCTGCACTGAGGAAGCTCCCAAACCAAGTCAGTGTTTCTGTGCGTGTCCATTTTTCCTTACCGTACTTCTTGAACCACCGCTCTCTAATCATGCTGCCATTGCTCACTATGGTGACACTTGGTAGCTTCAAATCCTGCTTGCAAAACTGGACCAGTTTGCCCACAAACTCGCCTCTGTCGTGAAGAAATGGTTCTCCTCCCGATAAGTTTATTTTCTCCATTCCTGGGAAGGGACCAGAGACAGGAGGCTGCCGTGAACCTCCCGCTGCCTGCGCACCCACCCGGCGCCCGGCGGCGGCGGCAGCGCTAAGAGCTCCCGGTAACGCCGCTAGGTCCTGCCGCACTCACCCGCCGCCTTGAGCATCGCCAGCCCGCGCTTGGCCTCCTCCAGGGGCAGCACGAASGAGGTCTTGGCCGTGTGGAAGCAGAAGCCGCACTTGTAGTTGCACTGGCGGGTGAAGTGGTAGTTGACGCTGGTGGGCGTCGGGGCCGCCCCGTCGCGCTCCTGCTCCCGCGGGGGCCGGGGCCCCGCGGCGGCGCGGGGGCCGGGGACCGAGACCCGCCGCCAGCTGAGCAGGGGCAGGGGCAGGGGCAGGGACCAGGGCGCCAGGCTCCAGCACAGCGCGCCCAGCCGCCCGCGCAGCGCCGCCAGCACCACCCGCGCCAGCGCCAGCGGCAGCCGGCCCAGCGCGGCCAGCTGCATGGCTCGGCTTGGCTTCGTTTGGCTCGGCTTCGTTTGGCTCGGCTTCGTTTGGCTCGGCTCGGCCGGGCTTGGCTCGGCTCGGCTCGGCTCGGCCGGGCTTGGCTCGGCTCTTGCATCGGGGTGTGCAGCGCCCCGCGCTTAAGAGCGCGGCGGCGGCAGCCCGCCCCGCAGTGCCGCGCCGCGGAGAAACGCTCGGTTTCGCTTTCCTTTTCCGCAGAAGGGAAACTCGGCTCCGCATCCTCCCGCCCCCCACCCCCCCCAGCGTGCTCCGGCTCCCTGCGCCCCTGCTCCTCGGCCGCGGCCCGCCGCGCAGGGTGGAGCGGCACCCGTCGCCCTGAAACCGCGCACCCCCAGGGCCGGGTTGAAAGGGTGCGGGCACCTGCTGCGGGGCATCCGGGCTTGTTCACACCCTCTGGGTCGGTGTGGTCTCAGTGGCTCCAGTCCTCTCAGTTAGAGAGGGTGAAAGGAAGTGAAAGCTGAACTTGTATAATTATGTCACATCTTCTCAGGGATACCCATTAGCTATTTAAGTTTGAAGAGGTCTGCACAGTTCTCCAGGCCAGGGAGGCAGATGACTGCCGCAGGTTAATGGNAAAAAAAAAAAAAAAAAAAAAAAAAAAAAAAAAAAAAAAAAAAAAAAAAGCTTAAAGTATATTTAATTCTTCATCTCCAAGGCTGCCTAAAGCACTTCAAGCACAGTTGGCAAATGTGGCAGCTGCCTGAGGTGGCACATTGCCAGGTGCAGATGAATGCCTATCCTGGCAGTGCCAAGAGGGACCAAGTACCCAGTTCTTGTATTCCTCGAGTCCTTTGTGGCACAACGAGAGAGGACTCACGAGGCTTGTGTTACAGCAATAGTTGCTATCTGCAGCACTGCATGCCTTGTCAACCTCGCACCCTGCCTTTCTCCCTGGAGTGCTTTGTCCTTGTTCTTGCTTGGCCAATGTCAATGTTGCCATGCTGCTGAGATTCTGAGCCAGGTCCGTATGAATACTCAAACCTGCTCAAATCTGAACATCTACAAACTGTGGGATGACTAGCAGGTTTAAGTTAGTGCTTCGCTCACTTCCATTTACCTGCCAGAAATGCTAATGTAGCAGGACAGACTTGGCATCAAGTTAGATTCTTCTTCCTCCTWAAAAAAAAAACAAACAAACAAAAAAAACCAAAATGAAATGAAAAAAAAATAAAAGCAGTAGGAGAATTAGCTTAATCCCATTTGCCACTTTTAATGGGGAATAATGCTTGTGAATAAAAAGTCTTTCAGGTAGATTAAATAGTACTGTCATTTGCTATCCTTAATTTCCCATCACATTTCCTTGATTTTCCTAGAGCTGGTCTGCTGACTTACTAAGGGCTGGATTAATGAATAATTAATTCAAATTTTCCCATTCAAGCAATATTTAGTTTCTCTGTCAGCTCTTTCTTATTGGAACTGATTCATACCAGTAGGTCAGGAAGCAAGACTTTTTCCTTTATCTAGTTCTGCGACTACTGTTTTGCAAAGGTATTGTTGCACCATGATGGGAAACATTTTCATTCCCAAGGCTTCCAAAATTGTCCATAGCTTGTCAGCAGAGATCATTTGAACTTGTTACCGTGGACCTGTGGGTCCTTCCAGTTCCTCTGAGGTTACATAAGATACAAGTTGTAGAAAGAACACCTGCGGAAGATCCGGCGAGGAGTSAGTGACTGRCAGAGTATGTGGTGGCCGGCCCAGCGTGTGAAACTACACACTGACCAAATTCCCATCAGGGCCAGGTGTGCATATTCCATTTTGTCAACAAGGACTAGCTGCTTCCCGGGCAGTAGCTGCCCATGGGTAGCACAGCTGAGAAAAGTAGACGTAAGGGCCCTTACGAACAAGTCRTGATAACAAATAATTAAACCCATCCTGCTTGACCCCTTGTGAACCTTGAATGTCTGTCTGTCAGTATCCAGTCTTCTCYTGCCTGCCCTGTGGTCACATTTGACGTAATTGGTGGAATACTGGTGTGGAGATGCCTCTTTGGGGGTGAAAGGATGAGAGTGAACCAGATTCCTGGTGGCCCACTATGGGTTGGTGGGCACCCGTAGCTCGCATGCTGGAGGCATGGGTCACCCCTGCAGCACGTCTGGAACTAGAGATTGGGCCAAGGGTTTTCGCAGAGTTACTGTGGAGCTAGTTTACAAGCTCCAGTAGGGAAAAGCAGAGCTAGTTGCGCGAAAGGCAGCATGGGATCTGGGGTGGATCTTCCTGTCTGCACTCCGCACCCTGGAAGAAGTGCTGTTGATACAACGCCAGCAAATTAGGCTATTGGAAAGTGATCTTGAAGCCACTAAGGAGGCTCCACAAATGACTCAGGAGGTTGTGACAGCAACTGCAGATTGAGCCAAGAAGCTGGAGCACTGATGTGCTGTTTCAGCCACCTGCATTGCAAACCACCTGTGGCGATGGGGGGAGTGGCCGTGTGGCACTGATGTGAAAAGTGGATTGGGATCCGTAAACTTGGGATGGAAATGCCTGGGACTCCAACAAGCACCACAACTCAGAGTCAGACATAGAGAGGGAGGCAGCTGCCTGGCTGGTGTCAGAGTAGCAGCTTTCTGGACCAAATGCAGCCAATTTGCAAGGGATGGCAACTACTCGTGATTTTAAAGCATCAGAGCTGCAGCTTGATATGCAGGGCTGTTTCAAGCAGCAGCCCCAGGAGGTCTTACTGGAGTGTCAGCTAAGGCGATAAGACCACAGGGCAGAAGCAGTTTAGAGGAAAGGGCTCTGTCCCAGGATCCCAGGCTGCACAAAACGATCTGCACCCCGCAGCTGCAAAACCGAAAAGTTTCTCCCTCTCTAACAGAGTGGATGCTGGGTGCAGCACACTTAACTCAGACGACTGCCACAGACATCGATGATGGGCTCACTGAGTGGACTACCACTGCAGCAGGGATAAACCAGCTGCAGCAACTAGGGATGTTGTCCAGAATTTACTCCCCTGACTTTACCCAGGTACTCCAGAGCAAAACCGTACAGATTAAGATGCTGCAGACTGCCTCCTCTCCATCTCAAAGAGATGGGGCTGCCTATGATCAGGGTAGAACTGCCACAATGTGGGAAGCCGCAGTGCTACTATTTCGATAAGTAGRACTGTCCCCTGTTAGTGGAGATAAGAAGTCCAGAAACAGGAAGGAAAATGTGAAAAAGAAAAAAAGCATGGGTCGCAGCGCTATGTTGTGACACTTGCTGTAAGCTGGCATGCCATGGTGGGAGGTGGACCTAAACCCAGTGCAGAGCTGCTCAAGAGGTGACTGCAGCTGCAGCCAGAACAGGGTGCAGCCCTGGGGGCTGGGTGCGTGGCGAGCAGCCCGGAGAGTACAAGGGGGCTAGCGACACTCACTGCCCCACCGACAGCATCCACAGAGCGGGAGCTGCCAGCAGTACAAGAACAGGCCAGACAGCGTTGCTCTCCTTGCACCTGCTCAGCTCCATGGTGAATCTGCAGAGGGCAAAAGCTGGGGGAGGTATGGCAAATTGAGCTCACGTATGGAGCCTTAATACAGGAAGATGTACACATGAGCTCCAGCTCAGRAAGTATTTAAAGACATGCCTCCTCGAATCTGGGACAATATGCCAGAAGACAATCTCTAATCTGTGTCCTTTCTGTACTGTTCCACAAACATCTGGCAGCAGCCATCATCACAGACACAATAGGTGGATCTTTCATCTAACATTGTAACTTTCATGGTCTTATAATCTTATCCTCACATCATTTTCWTCACTATCCTTAAATTTTATTCCACATGAAAACAGCTATTTCCCATTCTTATGTATTTTATGTACTCGTAGGCCTTCAGCTTAAGTAATTTTTCTCATTTCCTGCTGTGTGTCTCAGACAGCTGTTTATCTACACTACAAGACTGTGCACTTACATATACTTAAAGCTACAGGCTGACTTACTTTTGCATTATTTTTTTTGTCTTTTCCACTTTGTGTGGATCACAGAGTGGTCGAGCGGTCATACTGCTTCTTGTTGTGACTATTTCTTCCCTATGGCTACATATAAGCAAAATAGGTCCTCAAAGATGGTTACAGCAGAATAGTGGTTTTTTTACATAACTAACACATCTGCTCTTCAAAATTTCCTTTCACATTCTACAGAACATGATAATACTCCTTGCGAAGAAATTAAAAAGTGCTTAGCATATATTTATTTTAAAATAGATTCATACTTTCTATACTGACCTTAAATACAGACAAAGATCCATCTTGGAGACAGAAAGCAGATGTGGTTACCTATATTTTTACCTGTTTGCATATAATGTAATAGGAAGGACCTAAAATCTTACACTTTTAAGAAATTAGGCAGTAGGGTGGATACCATAGGCATCTTACAAATTATATCACAAGCATATGATAAATAATGAAGCATCAGCAACTTGCATGCAGGACTAGATCAAAACAACGATATGGGGTTTGTGGTGGACAGAGAAAAGAGGAAATGAAAGTGAAACCTTTCCATTTATTCAGCAGGGAGGGGAAAGGTAACTGTGGTATCAGGAAGCTGGAAAACCAGAGAGGCAATGACCTAGGTAGCTCAGCGAGGAACAGAAACAGTTTTCTCAAGTGAAACTTGGCTACAGAACTATTGGACCTCACAAAACTGAATAAACAAATAAGTGGCAGATGAGATTCAGTATAAGGTAATGCATGTAAGAAAAAATGATGAAGTGAATGGAGCAGCTGCCTAACAAGGGATTGGGGCTCTTCATTTCCCACATGATGAAGCTGAGGGGGACATCTGAGCACTATTTACAAAATAACAAATGTGATAAATAAGCTGAATGTGGCACTATTATTCACCAAGCCTGCAATATTATTAGAAGGGGGAATTTATTTATTGAAACTGGTAGGATATGAGTTTGAAATGGATTTAAAAAAAATCTTTCTACACAGCCTGTGCACACAGCTGGAATTTGAGAGCACAGAGATTTGTGGAGGTAGACCGTGTCACAGAGTCAAAAAGGGCTTTAGACAGATTTATGGACAACAGATTCATTAATAGGTGCAAAAGGAATAGGTGAACATTCCTAATCCAATGACTGTGGATGCTGAAGAAGCTCAAGGACTGTGGCAAGAGACCACAAATAAGTTAGCTTATGCACAGCATGTCCTGTCAATGTTGGAGACAAAATATTGGGCTAGATGGGCATTTATCTGAGGCAGTAGTGCATTTTCTTGTGTTCTAAAAATTAATATTAATTGGCTTATTACATAACAAACCATGTCTGACCACATTTTCTGCCATCCRTACCAGGGCCCGTCGCTGTGTGTTTATGAACGAGGTGAAACAATGCAAGAGTTCTGATATGAGGAATTGATTTTTGCCTTGAAAAACCTAGGTTTAGTACCTGCTACTGAGCCTGTATTTGAATGGCCTTCATGGCTATATTCCCAGTTCTTGCTCTGTCTCAGCCTTCCACTGGTGTCCTTAGCACTGGCAACTTCCAACTGATATAGCTGATCTCTACTATCCTGTCACTGCTTACCAGTTGCTCCATTCTCCCTGCAGACCTGTCAAACAAAAAATATTTGTGCAATATCCTTGAAGCTGACCAGAGGAGGACATCAAGTTACTGCTGAACTCTTGTCAGAAGATATGTTCTCTTGTAGAATATACTCCTTCAGAAGATGCATCAGAAGCTTATGCAGGCTTATCTCTAAGTGGTAGCTTTCTAACAATTGTGAGAGCAAAGCAGAAGTCTGCAGAGGTGCACATTCTCTTATGCCTCAGATTATAYATTTTAAAAACTCAAAATGCACATTTTGGACAATATCATCCACAGCAGCTGTCATGAAACTAAGTAACTATTACAGCTATTTGCATTGCTTCTGGTTCCTGCCTCCAAATCCATGTCAAAGGACATTAGTCTGTACCTAAAGCCATCATAAAGCTAGGAAAACACTGCAGGCTTGTAAAAGACCATTCACTTTACTTCTAAAATCGTTTAAGTCTCATTGTCAAGGCAGGGAATAGCACAAGCGTGGGGTTAAGTTACCAATGCGCCCTGGCAGCACGTGCTACTTGGGCACAGTAAAACAGCAAATCAATTCGATTTGGCTTATGGTCTCTCTGGGCCGGTCCGAAGCAGCTGAGTCTCGCTGTGCTTCTGACTTCGGTTGTGGACGTTTCCGTTGGGGCTAGACCAAATCCCACGGCTACAACCGTATTTGCTGCTTTTATTCCTCACCAGCAGAATCATTTCCAACCCCTGGGGGCTCGGCCGCGCTGACGCTGCTCCAGGCACGTTCCCCGCTCCCCGC
>NW_028186979.1:2405099-2409633 GCF_003343005.1 Rhea americana | reverse complement strand
CCGCCCCGCTTGGAAGGCGCGTAGGCAGCGGGGCGGCTGGAGTGAAGGGATGGCTCTGTGCTTGCAGTGCGCGTCCGCAGTGCCCGAGGCCCGCGCTGTGCTCGACATACTGGAGAAATGCCCGCGGCACCCGAAGAAGGGGGATTTTCCCGTCATAGTCGTGGAGGGACTGGATGCAACAGGTAAGAGCACGGTGGGAATGAAGGACGGAGGGTGACAAATAGCTGAAAATAGTGATGACCCAGGCTTTCATCCGTGCGTAAGGCTTCATTCAAAAAAATCCCTGAAAACCTGTGACATACTTGGATGAATTAGTAATTATAAATATCAGTCTATCTTCCCTTATTTGGACATACCAAACAATCTATGCTAATTTTCATTCAGTGGATGAATTCCTTATCCCTATCTATGTAAATGAAAGAATACAAAAGGCAAAGTATTGGAAATTAAATTGCTTTTGAAGTTCAGGAAACATAATTTTCCCACAGAGTTTTCAAATAAGTAAGATAGCGATAGTCTGAGAAACTGGTAGCTGCTTTCCGAATAACTTTACTTTCTGTATTTTCATAGAATCTGTAAAAGGTTGGAGAGGACCTCTGAAGATCATCTAGTCCAACCCTCAAACAAGGGCCCTTACAGGAATTGAACCTGCAACCTTGGCATTATGAGCACCATGATCTAACCAACTGAGCTAAACCTTTTCAGTTAAAAAAAAAAAAAAAAAAAAAAAAAGCTGAAAATCCCCTCTAAAAAGAGTGCATTAGGTAAACAGTGTGATGATAAAAATTAATCAGTGTGGCAACATCCATGTAGACTGTCAATTAAAAAATTACTGGAATGCTTATATAGAGAAATTGGTATGTATAATGCATTTAAAGCGGGGAAGACAGACAGCTGGCAAGAGGGAGGAGAGAAGGCCTGTAGCATAGAAAGTGGAGTAGTAATTCCTTGGATCAGACTGATAATGATTTTCTGCTGAAAACCTTATCACAGTACTCTCGAGTTACAAAGTCAGGTGTCAGAGCAGGAATGAAATGAAAAGATAAGAGCATTCTTCTAGTTTTTAAAAGTCAGTTGTATCTGACATGCGTTATGACAAATATCTCCTTTTGTAAATGAAATGCAGGCAAAACCACTGTAACCGAGTCTGTTAAGGATGCCCTGAATGCTGTTCTGTTAAAGTCACCACCAGCTTGCATCAGCCAGTGGAGGACAACATTTGATAACGAACCAGCACTCATTAGAAGGACTTTTTATGCTGCGGGCAACTACATTCTTGCTTCAGAAATAGCAAAAGCATCCATCCAGTCACCTGTGATTGTAGACAGGTTTGTAAATTTAAGAAATCCTATTTTAACAGTGCCACCACCCAATCATTCAGTGTTGCAAGCAAAACCTGTCAGTGATACTTTCTGGGATTCTTCTCTTTGGGGGCGCTACTTGGCAGGTAATCTGATAAATGCAAGTCTGCAGAAGAATAATACTTAAGAGTAAAGTTGTGTCACCGCACTGCTCATAACTGGTTCTAGCACACTTGCGAAGTGTGAGGTCTTCAGCCAGGAGCGGTGGAGGTGTGTGCTGCGCAGGCTGACCCAAAGCAGGGCCCGGTGATGGGAGTGCGGGCGGCTGAGCGTGGCTGCCTCTAACGAGGCTTTGAGATATGGCTGGATCAGAGTGACTGACTTTTAGATAGACTTCCTCTTTCAGGATGTAAAGTCAGAAGTCTGCTTCTCCCTTTGTACACAGAGCCACTTAATTTGCCCATTTTATTTATTCAGAAGTATGATCATTGCAATTTATGTCCTTGACTCATCTGTTAACATTATTATATTTTTTTCTGATCCTTTTACTTCTGACTTTTAGCTCCATTTTTCATTTCACAAGTCCTTTATAAATCATCTTATGTTACAGTTTCTTTTCTGTATTAATTTATTTTTTTTCTGCTTGTTTTTTTTTTCTTTTCATTACACATAAAAGATCAGATTTACCCAAGAGCAGATAGGATTTCATTTTCAAATCAATCTTTCTCTAATTTTAACCAATCAGTCCCTTCTGAATGTCTAGATATTCATTTTACAATGGAAATAGTTGGTACTGAGCAAGTTTAAAAAAAACTGGCTCTCATTTTAGTGGCTTTAAAAGGCACTGAATTCCTTTGACATCAGACTCCAGCAGTTATACCTGAATGAAAGTATGTAAGTCCTTTCTGGACTTATATTAAGTACATATATTTGAACTCAATGGAATTGTCACTCGGGTTTCTGCTGTTTGTTTTGTTTTATTCATGTCTTTTCTTGCTTTCACTGTGTACACAGGTTTCAGTATTATTCTTAATAAAGAAAGTCTAGATGCAGTTTGAAACTCTTCTCTTACTTCAGCAGATGTACTGTAACCTCTCCCCTACAAGCACACTCAGAAGCTGCTTGTAGATGTGTGGGTGCTATTTCTAATCATCATCAAAACCACTAAAGTATGTAAAATACAGTGCCTCATAGTGGTTGCAATGATAAACACAGGTGAAATGCACAACTGTTAATAAAGTTCTGTCTTTCATAGTTGAAAACTATATATTCTCTAGCAAATCTGTTGCAAAAAGTGGCATATTTTTAATCACAAAAAAAGGTCTTGGTATTTGGATTTGGACATATATTGTAACTCCTTCTCATTTTGATATCGTTACATGAAAAGTAGCTGTTTGACAGCAGTATTTGGAACACTGTTTGCCTAACATGTACCTTTTGGCATATGTTTTAATTAATAATTCACAGTAATTCTAAATATTTTATTGAGAGTTATTGCTATTTTAAGAAATAATTGATGGCACAGAATCATTCTTTGCAGTTCCCTTCAAAATCACAGGGTCACCTACCTAGTCGTTATTGCACTTACGGTCGTACTGAGACCTACATTTTATATTACTGAAGTATTAGTGTCCTTTTTAAAAGTTCTCTCTCTGTTTTGTATTTTCCTGTCAGATACTGGCACAGCACAGCTGCCTATGCAATTGCCACTGAAATAAATGGGAAAGTCGAGGATCTTCCACCGGCTCACCATGAGGTGTACCAGTGGCCTGAGGATCTCCTTAAGCCTGATCTTGTTCTACTCCTGACTCTCAGCCCTGAGGAGAGGATCCGGCGCCTGCAGGGTCGAGGGCTGGAGAAGACAAAGGAGGAAGCTGAGCTGGAGACTAACAACTTGTTTCGCCAAAAGTATGCTTTAATGAGGAGTAAGAGGGTGGGGGCAATCTCAGCTCCTTCAGTCTCAGGAGCAAAATGTTCTTCTGCTCACATTATTGAGAATGGTTTTCCATATGTTTAGGCTTTGGGGATTTTTTTTTTTTTTTTTTTTGGTAAGAATTCGTAGCTGACAAGGAGAGTTATTTCTCATGGAAGATATTTGAAAGCTGCAGGTGGAGAATTTCATTCTCTTGTAGTGGAGTTCAGAGTCAAAACATTGTCTTTGACATTGCCATTCTCCCCTTTGGATTCCTTTTTGATGTCCACGTGATATGCTTGACATTATGTGACACCTGATGAGTAGTGAATATCATATGTGTGTTTTGAGTAAACATATACTCTGGGGTATATGAGAAATCTGCCCGAGGCTGGCAGATATGGCACAACCTATGGACCCCTTCTGGACTAGCAGCTAGAAGCTAAATGAGATACTCTAAGGCATCTCAAGCATTACCAGATACACGTTGAGGCAATTGAACTGCATTCTAGGTATCCTACTTCAGGGTGAGCTGAATTGCTATCTGGGCTCCCCTGACTGTATTGGTTAGATTATCTCCAGTGAAAGCTGGGACACCTATGGCACTTGCAGACACTTCCATGCAGATGCTTGAATATAGCTACTTGCAACCACAAATCTCAAAGCCGAAATCCATCTCTGGCGTTTAACATTTCCAGGGATGACATACCTTAAGAACATCCATTGCTTACTTTTGACATAAACTCTGTGTAGATACACACATTTGAACCTACAGAATGACAAGTGAGCTGAGGGAACTTGATGCTATTTAAGAAATTTAAGAATCTTTTTTTTTCTTTTTTTTTAAAAAGAATCTGCTATTTCTCAATGCCTCTACAAAAACTTTATGTTATTTGTTTTTTAATTATGTCAACCTCGATGTGAGAACATTTGAAGTCTTGCTCAACTGCTTTTATGACTCGAGCCCTGAATGTTTGACATCATTATTAATTCTTGTTGGAACAGAGAAAATGATATTCATTGCTCATTCATATCCTCAGAGGCTAACTATGAGAGAGCTCTGTGTTATGAGAAAATTTCTACTCTAAGCAAGGAGGTTTTCATACTGTTTTCTGTTTAAGCAGCTGGTAGAAAGTGATGAATTAGTAAATGGAGGGTTAGTAAAGTTGGATTTCAGGAAAGGGTTAAATGATGTAACTTTTCTGCAGTTTTCCAGTGACTCCAAGCTTAGGTCAGTGAGCACAGCTGCACACCATGCCATACTCTGCACAGACACTGTAGCTGGCTCTGAATAAATTAGCTCAGGCGTTAGAAGCAGGCT
>NW_028186979.1:2371848-2404969 GCF_003343005.1 Rhea americana | reverse complement strand
AAAAAAAAAAAGGAAAAAAAAGAAAGAAATACTTTAGTATCAAGACATGAGACTATTGATACGGATTTGTAAATCAGGGTCATGGAGATTATGCTCTTTGAGGTTCTTATCACAATAGTTACTGATGACTTGTTGCTCTTTGCAGTAGATTTCATTCTTAGCTTCCTATTACATTTTTTTGTGTCTCAGTGCCAATACTTTCCCGTGAGATGGATAACTAATTATGCCATTTCATCTCCCTACAATGTGTGGTTTCATTTGTCTTGTTTTATTTTTAAATAGAGTTGAAGAGTCCTACAGAAGGATGGTGAATCCTGCATGCCAAGAAGTTGATGCCAGCCCCTGCAAGGAAGAGGTTCTCAAGACAGTGTTACAATTAATTAAAAAACATTGTGCTCTGTGAAAAGAGATTCTATGTAACACCGCTTAAAGATACTTTTTATTCTCCTCTGTTTCTGCTACCTGAAAACACACTATGATGTATTTTCTTCCGCAGATGAATCTTTTCTGTCTTCTATCTACAGTAATTGTGGCAGGTTATCTATTTCACTGTTGCCTAGTATACTTTTCTACATAGGGCAAAATACAGTTTCTATTCATTCAGCATTCCTAGCAGAGCCACAAACATACCACAGCATTGTATCAGGTCTGTAAGGGCAGCGGTGACATTTCAAGATATCATCATGTTGCATCATCACAAGGAGAACCTGCTCCTGAGTACCAAAATTCAGTAGATTGCAGCAGGGATATTAGGTACAGAAGGAGATGCTGGAATTTAATACAGCAGAAAGCCAGGAAAATGATCATTACATTTAGGAACAGAGATCCTGGTGGTCAAGTATTGTTTTCTGGAACAGAGGATGAACAGTCACTGCTATGATGAGCATCTACTGCAAAATATGTGGTAAATATGAGCTAGCAAGCATTTTGGTCTCTAAGCCTGTTGACAAGCCTGTTAATTTATGCAAATTAAATATCAATTAATTTCAGAAGGAAACAGGAGAATGCTGATGTATTAGAAACAAAGACCTGAGAGGAACCTGAAATTAAAAATATTTGGTAAATAATTATTGAAGTATTTGTCTGCATAGCGTTTTCTCTATCTGATTAATAAGATTGTTAATATAAATTTTTGTTCTTTTGAGAGAATGTGAAATGAAAAACCATAGAAAACTTGAGCCATGAAAATGATTGTACCTTTGCTTTCTCCCTCCTCCAAATGTGTTGAATATGAAAGCTGGCAACTGTCAAGACCTCCGTTCTGCAAAGCCTTATTTTTATATATGTTGGTTTCATTATTATTATTCTTAAGTATAAAACAAAACGTATGAGTAAGTCTTTGTGAGGTCAGACATGAGCAGCAGTTCAAGAAAGAACCTAAATAAAATGTCATTTTATTTAAAACACTGTTTATGCTTTCCTATGTTAAATACAATTATTTGTGAATCTGTCCTGTCAGTAAAAATGTACTCAGAATTACAGTTCCTGTATCCAATCCATATATGCAAGGGGAGAAGGTCGTAGAAAGAAAAACTTCTAAAAGTCATATGTTCATATGTTTTGTTAATGTAGCAATTAATATTTTTGATTATATGCTGTTAATGTAATAAATCTGTACTTACAGTTAAAATGTGCTGTTGTATTTGGTTTATTATCTGTACAGCAGCAGCAGTGGGGTTCACTGCATGTGCCGTGTGGGTACACAGTTGCGGGTGATCCACTTTGTGCTTCTGCCACATTTTTGTCCACGGTGTCTAAAAAGACTTTACTAATATTTCTTTTACTTTACCAGTGCTCTCAGAAGGTGTGTAACAATATAAGAGGTTTCTTGTGGCTACTGATAGGCAGCCACATGTGGGAAAGAAGCAGCAGGAATACACAAAAACTTGCTGCGAAGGGAACCAGTGAGCGGAGGTCGGCCCCAGACGCGGGAGGAGTGCAGAGCCTGTTACGCTAAGCAAGAATTTCACCTGCCTCACGTGCCTCGTGTTACAAATTATTTTGCTGGGAAGTTTAGCGGCCACAAGAGGTCAGGATTTTGGTTTCGTTGCTGAAGTGTCTGAGGCTCCAAGTAAATGCCGTGCAAATTCAGGAATTTAGGCCACGTCTTAGTAAATGCAACGATTTTTTCCGCGGCTTTGGGGCGGGAGCATTCAGGCAAGGGGCGAGGAGAGCGCGTGAGCCAGCGCCGGCCCGTGAGCGCTGGGCTCCCCGCCGCGGGCCCGTGGCAGGGGCACCAGCTGGAGCGCTCCCGTTTTCCCCGCTTGCCTGCGGCCGAGCTGCTTCAGAGGCCAGGACCAGCACAGCGAAGGCTGCTCTTTGTCAGTCATCCTCAAAGTATAGATTGCTACAGGGCATGTTTAATTTATTACTATTCCGGTAACTTTTCTAACTTGTTATTTTTCTGGTTACTAGCACAGAGATAGCTTTAGGCCTCAGTCCTGCAAAGATCCTGATACTACAGTCCTAAGAGTATTTGGGGGTCCCAGAGCAGCAGAGCAACATACGCATAAATTTGAATTGAAGCTTCTCAGTAGATCTATTAAAGTCGCTGAATCCAACCCTTACTGAACAAAGAACACTATTTGTAACTTGGAGGCGTTTCTTTCATTACTTTCATTAGTCTAAGTTAAAACTTTTTATACTTTTTAATTATTAGGAAAAAAAAAGTTTTCTCCAGCCTTTTATAACAGAAAATTTTATATGACATTGTATTTTACTTTATAGAACACACTAGTATTTCAGTCACTTTTTTTCTGTCTTTAACCTTATTTACTTCCTTTTTTTTTTTTTTTTTTTTTTTTTTAGGGAACGACATATACTTATATAAGATGGTATTAGTTGCCCAAACATAGTTTAGTCCTCCCTAAGGATTTTAGTACCTCCCCATGGTATCTGAGATGTCTGCATAGGGCTGCCAGCTATGACAGAAGACATTTGGGTGACCGTTCATCCACACAGTGGCAGCTGGTGGCCTGCGGGCATGCCATATGGTGCCTAAAATGGCACTAGCTGCCCATTTGAGCCGTGAGAGAGTTAGGAAAACAAATACGCAGCCTATTTGGGCTATGCCGATGTTAGCAGATGGTGTGGAACAAGTAGGGCAGATCTGCAGAGCAGAAGAGCTGGTGTTGAGGACCCAGTGTGCGCCCTACGTGTATGTCAGAGATTTCCTTCAGACTAACTTTAATCTGGTCACACAGACTGACCAACACCAGCAGCAATCAGGCACTGAGTATACTCCTAGGCCTTATCTTTTGGTTTAGTTTCACCTGGACAGAGTCCAGCTCCCCCTGAGGGCAGGTGAACACTAGAGCATGACTTGGGCTCCAGCTTCCCCAAAGTCCAGACTGAGGGCTGAACTGGAACATGTCACTTCTTTGGGTTCGTGCTTGCAGGCTTTTCTGAGGAGATGGGGCAGTGCGAAGAGTGGATCGTGGTGCTCTCTGTGACCCATCCTGCCACAGAATGGGTGATAGCCCAGCTGCTCACCCTGTCCTGCAAGCAATAAATGCTGCTGTCAGGTTGAGAGGCATCTAAACCACTATCCTAAGTAAATATCATGCTTTCACAGTGAAATGTCAGGCTGGTATTCAGCCATTCCCCCTCAAAAAAGTAAAAGTTTGGAAGACAAAGACTAATTTCCTAGGAGTCAAAGGCTAGGAGATGACATACAGGCTCTTTCAGAGGACATAATGTATCTATTTCCATTTGAGATGCAATCTCACAGGGTTTTTATCATTATTTCCCATAGGGATATTAAATAACTTTATATATGAACCGATGTTTCATAAAGTAGGAGTCATTGTGCTGAATTCCTAAAACTAACATATAATATTTAGAGACCCAGTGAATCATTAAGTTTTCATTTTCACTAACCCGTATTTTACATAGTCCTTCCACAACATTACCAGCTTCTCAATATTTGCCTAAAAATGTGCATGCTGCATCCATTATCATTGCCTGATAGTTCTGGAGGTAGGAAAATCAGGACACTCCATGAGACTTTGATAGAAAGAAAAATGTTTTTCTTCAAGCCCATAGCAAAAAAAAGGCTCCAATGATTTTTTTTGAATGAATAATTGCTAGCTGTCTGTTAAAATTCATTAGCTTTTTCAGTCTCAGTTCCTCTATTTTCTTAATTTGAATATTTGAAGAAATGCATAGACTGAATTGTTGCTGCAGGGGGCTGTGCTGACTTTGATCTTTTAAATGGAAAACTATGTTCAATAAAATTAAATCAGCTCCTTTGTAAAGACAAAGATCATCACCCTCTGGCTTAATTTAGCTAAACAGATGTAGGATTTATGTAAATATGCAGTCATTGTAATGTGAAACAAAAGCTAGAATACCCTGTCATTAGTGTAAAATGCATTTTGTGTTACCAGCTGGTCAGTCATGACCTTTTATTCAGCCATACAGACAGTGCATGTCATGTACTCCAAAGCCAGCGAAATATGATGGAAAATGCCCCCGTGTCTGCAAACTCATTGCTTATGAAAAGAGCCTGTCAGATAAAGCCCCATTTTAAGTACCAGGCAGGTACAAAATGAACTCCAGTGGGGTAATTTACTCTTTCTGCTGCAGTCCTTCTCCCTGGGGCCTGCTGTACAGGTGAAAGGTTAATATAATCTGCATATTTACTTTGGCTTTGAGTTTTTCTTTCATGAAATATTCTATGATCAAGTGTAAATGTCTTTCTTTTTGAATCGGTGAACAAAACTACAGAACTGAGACCAGATCGCACAGTTGCAAGTCTCCTGGGCCAGGGACTCCAAGGCTTTTGTCAGTAATGTGAATAAACTTATAAAGGTCCAGGCACAAATGAGACTTCCTTGGCTCTAGTGGGTATCAGCCACATTTGTATTTGATGGGAAGAGTACGATGTACCATGCTACAGGCGGAATCTCAAGAAGTACCACGCTAGTGAGTCTCACACTTTGATGCAAGGAGATCTTGGTATATTGCTACACAGTAGATACAACTGCTACTGTAACTGCAGTTTGTCTGTCTGGATCCGGTTGCACGTATCTCTCATTCCCAGGCTACGTATTAGCTTTCCAGGTGAACACTCCCACTGGAGAAATGATCTGGTTGCTGACTGCTGCTCCGAAGCGCCTTCCTCTCTTTCCTGCCTGCAGTCCAAAGGGCTGACAGGAGACACAGCACAGACTTCTGACGCTCCCGAACACCCATCCCAACTCTCCAGAAAAAGAAAAATGCCCACACAGTTTGTGTTTTCAGCATTCACTCCAAAATGGAATGAAAGGATTGTGTGTTAAATTCAAAAATAAAGAGGTCTCTATGCTAATACATTTATTCAAGCTTTCTCAGAGTACAGTAATATTTTCTATGGGAGCTGATCTCATAATTGTGTCTCTTCTCTTATGACCAATATAGATACTTCTTAGTAATGTAGTCCATATATTATTTTTGTGTATTACATACACGTATTGTCAAACACTCTGGTTTTTGCGCTGCTTTTGTATTTTCCATATAAGATTTCTGTGGTAAGCGGAAAATAAGCTATTTCAGTGAAGTGAAAGCACTTGCAGTTAGTTTTTATTTATCAGTTCTCAGTTTCTGAATTGCTGTTGGGTTTAACTTGGGCATTTGGGATCAGAGATCTTTAAATTGGGTCTGACTTGGCTTCACTAGCTTCTGAGCTACCTGCAGTGTTCCCATATGACTATTGCAACATAACAGAGTTCAGCTGTAGAGTTCATCTACTTTTAAATTACATCTGACTCCCTCAGAGGATGTATCATCTGTGCAACAAACTGCTCTCAAGGTACTGTTAAAAGCCTCTCTTTTATATGTGTGGGAGTTTTACTCAGCAGACAGCTAGGAAATGATCTGAATGTGGTATCTGCATAGGAAATTAAAACTTGTTTATCTGCAGATGCAATTCAGAGGGAGCACCTATACGTTACATTGCCAGAAATCACCTAAAATAGATTCATTTTCCCAAAGTGTTTGATCCTAAATAGAAATTGTTAGATATATCACAAAGGTTTTCCAATAAATCTGAATCTGTTGGGTAAAAAAATTGTTGCTGATGTAAGTCCCTAAAGACATTGGCTCTACAGGGTAGATTTTCTGATTGATTTCACACTATTCAGAAAGGACTATGTGGGGGATGAGAGTTGTTACCCTCATTTTTTGCAAAGAAGCCCTACTAGTTCTTTCCAGGGCAAAATAGAGCAGTTAAAGCACTGCCCTGGAGAAGGGGAGCAAATGACTAGCCACTTGTATACACAAATTCACCAGCTAAAATTGTACTCGACATTCACCCTGAGGCCAGTGTCCTGGGACACTGCACACACCTCAGGAACTTGATCAAACAAAAATCCAGGAGGTTGCAAAAGCCTTTCAGAGAGAGTAAAGGAAAACAGAGAAAGTCTTCTAGCACAAACAGACCAACCTGAGAGCTGCCCCCAGATATCAGCCCACCATGCCAAGAGGAGGTCTGAGACAGAGAGCAAGCAGCAAAGGCTGCTGTGCTCAGCCCATGGTATAATAAAGAAAGGCAGGAGAAATGAGGGACCTACAAACAAAAGATACACCCACAGAAACTGAAGTTTCTTCTGAAAAGGCCATGCCACCAAAAGCACAAAAACCCCCGCACTGAATACAAATCAGCTATGGAAAAAAATTGAGAAAATGCAAAGGGTAGAGGCATTCCTATTTTAGGAGCCATATAGCTGACCATCTGTGATGGAGTCACATGGATGCAAGATTGCAAGGATGCAAACATGCAGGATTGGATGCATGCCACCCTGAATGATATCAGCATGTGTGTGGGCAAATGTGCTGGGGGAGGAGATGGGTAGCAAGTTAAATCTGTGAATATATAGCTTAGCAAAATGGCAGGCTTTTTTTTCAAGTGTCTTCCACATGGGAATCTCATGTGTAGCCCTGTGGGAAGGTTCCTGTAGGTCAGCAGATCCCTTGAGTTGCCTCCAGTTGCCTGTTCAGCTTTCTGGCAGGAAGAAAGCCTAATCTGTTTCCTGTAAGGGAAGCTGCAGCAAATGTAGTGCTGCACATTGGTTTTACTTTCCTGGATTCAACTACCATTCAATGCACTTACAAAATCATGGGAAAAAAGAGTGTTTAATCTGCAGTATGATGTCTTAGTACAGTGTGACTTTTCTCATACAAGAAAGAAAAATGTGGTGATCTTCTAAGTGTTCTGGACAGAAATCTTTTCCCTGCAGGACCACAAAACAAGAATACTCTCATTCCCAAAGCAATTTTAGCCTGACTCAGGTCTGAGAAAACAAAAAAGAGGTTGAACCTCTTAAGACAGAGTAAGGATCTGAACAGATTAACTCCATTTTCAGAATATATTTTGTCAATCTGTTGCACAAAGGAAAGACATTTCTGTTCCTGTGCTTTCAAGGTGAGCCCTTTCACTGGCAGGCTACTGCCAAGATAAGGTTGCACTTCTGGGTAGAGCTGAGTAATGCGGCTGGTAGGGAGTAGGAATTAACATGGAGCTTGTGTTTAATCTTTCCATCATGGTGTCTTTGAAGATCCCCAAGCTGTGCACAATTGCTCTAACAAGCTCCTTGATCAAAGCTGATTGCTCGTCTGTGCGCTGTGAATGCAAAATGCAGGCACCTCATTCAGAGTTTTGATTTCATCTTTCACAGCCAGATAGAAAAAAAATGACACGTTGACCAGGTTTTGATGCTTGAACCTCACAAAAATCCAACCGTGTGCTCCTAAGCACATTAACTTCCTAGTAGATATTCACAAATAGGTTAACATCAGAACATAATGTTAGCTAAGACAGTGCCTCACAGTTACCACAGGAGTACACACATTGATACTTTCTGGGACAGAATAAAAGAAAACATCAGAAACAGGAATGGGAGGAGTGTTTTGGACAAGATTAAAACTCCTGGAACATGAAGAAACTCTGAAACCAAACCTTCTAGCAGCCCAAAAAGCTGTCCAAGAAGCTTCTGAAGCTGGGGTACTCCTGTACATGTACCTCTCCCTTTCTTCACCCAAGATTATGAATGCTGCAGTGATGAGAAAATGCTCTCAGAGCGGTCGTCTATCAGTAAAGATGCAGCAGGCTTGAAAGCTTTGTGGGAGGCTTGTTCTCACCATTGTTTCACTCCTCTGTTTGAGGGTTTGTTTTTGTTTTGTTCCCTTCCTCAGCAGCTGTATTACTGAGAGAGAAATAGAGTATATTGCAGATGGCATTTGTTCATCTCCTACAGGAAAGCACTGGAGAGGTGAGTGATTTTAGCATTTCCACTGCCAGGTTAAAAAGCAGAAAACACCATCAAGACTGGAGGTATTGCCATAAGAAGGCGTAAAGAGATGACCTTGGTGAAAAGGAGTTGAAAAGTGTTTATAATCAAGTTCTTTGGTCTAGTTCCCATTCTATAGAGAAATGATTTTTGAGTAATAACAAATCTTACTTTGCTTTGGTTTATTTCCTTCCCCTATAGTATTGGGGAGAAAATGGACAGGGGCATACTAGAACACTGTGGAAGAAAAGCAGATCATGTCCTTTCCTTCCTACTATGCCATAGTCATGGTTGAATGTGACAGGGAAGGCCTCAAATCTAGTTTCAGTAAATCAAGCTCAGTTGAGTCCTTAACAAGTTTGTGGTTTGCTTTTGTTTCCTGGGATTCAGATCATATTAATGTTGCATGCACAGTCTCTTGAGCTGGTGTAAATCATAGGAGTCCAGATCTGGAACTGAACTCTCTCAAAATTCATGGCTGTTTCAGCTTGGGATTTTGGTTTAGGCCCACTGTAGATTATCACTTTGAATTCTGATATACTTCTTACTGTTGAATTAACAGGATCCACATGGTGGATCTGGAACCTAATATGCAGAGGTGGAGGGCCATGTGCACTAATTCCTTAGCCATTAATAGGAGCTGTGCACACACTGATGAACAGACGAGCAGATCTCGTGTGTTGGTTACAGACGGGAAAGCATCCCACCCCATTTCAAACAGTGAAGGAAGTTTACAGCCTCAAGATATAATTATTTTCATGTGCTTCAATAAGAAGAACTAAATATTTGAAGCAACTGAGCCGTATGTGAAATATTCAAAGCAGTTTCAGAGACCTCCCTGTCTTCAAAATCTGTGTTATAGATAAAAGAGTATGGGAGGAGCAGCATTTCCTTTAGACAAATATCTCTTATTTCTTTCATCAAACATTTTCTTTCGCTGGGACTGTCTGCCCTTCTCAGACAGAAGCAGGGATCTCAGATTGCACGTTTTTTCTATCAATAGTTGCCTGCATGTATAAGTGACCTATTGATGTCCCTGATGGTCTGTGCAGAGACTCGTACAGAAAGGAGGGCTGCCTCTTGTCATTAAGAACTTGACCTCTGAAAAAGAGTATTTTTAGTGCTATGGAGTTAATTTTGCCCAAGGCAGCCTCCTGTGCTGTGAAATCCTCCCCTAAGGGGGGGGGGAACTCTGAGGCCTGAAGGGAAACTCAAGAAGCTGGTTCCTCTAAAAGCAGGCTGAGAGCAGCAGGAGGCTGGAAGGGAGAACAGAAGCCTGGAGGCTCAGGGGAGGTGACTCTGTTTTTTGGCAGACTCCCTCCGAGATCTATAGGCCCCAGGGTCTTATCTGCAGGGTGGCCAACATCTGACAAAACAATCTGCTGGAATCCATGTTAAGGGAACCTCACAGAATTTCCTGACTCTTGCCCAGATTTTCCCACATAGGGAAATGATCTGGCATGCATGATGCGAGCAATCTGATTTCAAAATGCACAGTGCCATAAATTCCATCAAAGGGAGAAGTGCTGGGTATCAGATGGCAGGCTCCGACCTACATGTTTTGTTCTATTTGCATGCTAAAATCTGTTGAGATGCCAGTTCTTTTTCTTTTAAGTCTTCCTTATTTCTTTTATTACTCCAGTGTATCAGACATGCGCTTGTATAAACGGAGATCTGCAGCACATTAGATTAATGTTGTCTCCTCTGATGTTAACTTGCTTGCAGTTGTTCCGCAAGCCCTTCTTTAAATTCAACATACGGAGCTAGCCACTAGAGGGAGTGAAAGGATTAAATAAAACACCTTTGCTTTAAGAGGGAGCTATACCTCAAGATAAGCAGAATCAGCTTTAGAATGATATACCATAAAAATAAAGAGAGCTGAAATAACAGGGGGATTTAGCTCAGAAGGCATGTGGTTTTATTAAAATGTGGAAAACAAAAAGAGTGTTTAAAGCCATTCAAATTCATGTGGAAGTTTTTTTTTTTTTTTTTTTTTTTTTTTTCTTTTTCTTTTTCTTTTTCTTTTTCTTTTTCTTTTTCTTTTTCTTTTTCTTTTTCTTTTTCTTTTTCCCCAGTTGTGGATTTCTTTTCATAAAGAACGCTGGCTAACCTTCCTAAGGTGTCAAATGGCATAAAGATGTAGATTCTGTATGTACTTTTCTACTGCTCCTCTAAGAAAAAGGGAGATGGGGTACATTACAAATGATGATAAGTATGACCCTCAGTTACAAAGAATTTAAACACAATATTTTATCTTTACAACAGCACAGCTGAAGCAAGGGTTGATTTCTCTGTCATTGATCTCCTGTGCAGCTGTGAGCAAATCACCCAAGCCTAGATCCTCAAAGATAATTAGGCAACTAATACTCACCAGAACTGCAGAACTTAAGTATCTAAGCAATTCTGTAGCACTTCTTTGCCATATTCCCTCTGCATGTCTGAAATAGATGTATTATAACCCCTTTCTCTTGCAGAGAAACTTAACATGCTCACTACACTAAAGAGTGTAAGAAGCTTATATGCCGCACTAACCTGGGGCTCAGTATCTTTGATTGCTATAACTGGATTTTTTTTTAAATGATGCTATTTTTTGTTCAAGTGTCTCGTAGACTGGTTTTCTATGTAGCCGCATAGAACTGATTCTGCTGAGGTTACAGTCCAGGTATCTTGACTAAAAAGTCCTGCTTCCTAGAGCTCTGAAGCAGAATGCTTGCTGCACCGATCCTGCTTGCAGACTGCTGTCTTTTGTATCTCCAGTGTTTTATCAATGTGCTTTATTGTAAGGGGCTCGTTCAGGCTGCAGTAATTAAGGGTGTGTCAGATTTTCTGTAATACAATGTTATTTTTCAATGGGCTATAAAATTTCACCCTCGGCTGCAACTCGACATATGTAGTTGAGAACCTGCTGCTTTTAAAGCATTTTTGAATGCCTTGAAGCATTCTTTGAACCAAATTGGGCCATTAAGAAAAAGGGGACTGCACACCATAATGTGTTGGTTCTAAAAAGCTCTTTCAAGTTAGTAGGAATGCCTTCCCCTTCCTCTCCCAGTATCTTTTAGGCCACAGATAATGGCAGGCATCGTACGAATTAATGGTGTTAAAGATATTATGAAATTTCATTGTAGAGGTAACAAGTTAGCTCCGCATTTAAGCTTACATTGAGATTTGATTTTAAAACAGGGGAAAATTTACTGTTGAGAAATTGATTGTGGCTGGAAAATTAATATTGAATTTTGAGTGTGGACACATACTGCGTGTGTCTATGCCTCTTCTAAATAGTGCAACTAGTGGTACTTATAATAAAAGTTACCTGAAATATATTAAGACTCCATTTTTATTTATTTTTTTACAACTTTGCCAGCCTTTCTGAGTTGAAATATGCCCTGCAGAATGCTTGCCTCAGGGTAAATGATTTTGGAAATGTGTTAACAAAATATTCAGGGAAAAAAAATTCAAAATTTGTTTCTCAGAATGGCCTGAAGGAAATACAAGCTACTTCATCCATTTTAGATTCAACCACCATTTTATTGAAAGACTCAGTCATCTCCACTATAYGCAACACATGTCAAATTTGAGTCACTGGTTACTCCTGCCTACATGTCAGAAATGAGCCTTTGGCTTTCACCGAGAAAAAGTTATCAAAATCTGGCCAAGTTATAAGCCTTTGGACCTGAAAAATTCACTTAAACTCAGAAGACGCTTGTTAAAATGCCCTGGTGGTTCTGTTGATGAGCAAGGTCCAGCCCAGACTGAGCAGGGACCTGTGWCTGTGACCACACCACCCACCTGTCCATAGCTGCCTTGGGCGCAGGACCCGCCTCCTGCTCACTCCGAGCTCACCTCCTGGTTGTCGGCAGAGGCAAGAAACGCCCCTGATTCCGGTGTAAAAATCCCAAAAAACTAGGACAAAGCAAAGGTCAGGAGCTRTGTGCTCAGACATGATGGCAAGAGTTCAGGTGATCTGCAGGTGCTGTTGTCTCCTTGCTATGGATGTCCACAGGAGAGGACCACTTTCTGGTGCTGTTGGTCTCCTTACAGAGTGAAGGGGCGTCRTCGTTTAAGGCTCAACCTGCTGATGAATGAGATAGGACTCACCAGGTTCAGCCTGAGAAAACCTTTGTCTTTGTATCTCCACCTCATGCATTGCAGAAGATAGATGTGACTCAGGAATCAGATCAAGATGGGGATTTTAAAAAGCCTCGTTAAAATGAACCCTTGTCTCGCTATAGAAATTGAAAGCAGTGAAGGACTTGCAACAGCAGAAAAGCTGGCCTGGTTGTTAAAGCAGCTTAAGGCTGCCCAGGGATAGATATGCAATCGCTGACTCTGAGTGAGAAGTCCTGGATAATTTTGGAGGTGGGGATAACATCTTTCTTGCCAGCCCTACCAAAGAAACAGTCCTAGAGTAGATTTCTACATGAGGCCTCTTTTTTTCAAGTRAATTCAAAAATTTCACCCAAATTCAGAACAATCTACCTGAACAGTACCCAATTCCCAGAGTCGCTCTCTGAAAAGCCACCTTCTCTCTGTGAAACATTGACTTGCAGCTTCTGTTGTGTCCCCTGGCTCTGCTTTTTTCTTAYTGCAGAGTGCTCTTATATCTGCTATAGGCCAAAGTTTTAGGCAGTCCTCTTCATCATTTCCTTTATACGGGCAGATGGGACAAGGCTGATACAAGCCCAGATGAGCCCCAGGGCTCTCTCAGGGTCAGTTCACCCTGCATCCCCAGGCAAGTTGCATAAATCACTTTTTTCACAGGTGGCAACTAAGTGTGTGTGTTCCTCATTGTGGTGCCTACCAGGGGACATCTGGTGTCTGGTTTGCAGAAATACTGAGCTTTCAGAATGACAACTGAAGTCAGTGAGAATTATACTCGGAATAAATAAAGTGCCATACGAGAAATAAAGCACTGTAAAACATTGTCTAAAAAATCTGGAGATAGGCATTTCAAACTGGGAAATAACAGATGATGAGATGTTTTTGATGTGAATATTTGGGCCTTTTTTCTCATCCATAGAAAGGGCAGATGAGAACTATACATGGCATAAAGATATTGTGAGGAGAAAACCATCATGAAATGACTTTCCTAGGAATGAAACTTTCTGTGCAAACATTTTCTTAAGTCTCGTTTTGGAAAAGTCAATAGAAGTAAAATTTTCTCAATATCTTCAGCAGAGTATATACCAAATTTCTGCTACAAAATGAAAAAATGATTTTAATTTGTTCAAATGAGGGAACTTGGCTTGATGTAACATAGTTCTTTTCCTCAAACTTAGATTTTAAAAAAAAAATTTCTAAAAGAATTTTTCTTTGAAGTGGAAACAGAATGTGAAATATCAAAACCTGCTTAATTGAAAAAAAATGTAACAATTCTCTAAGAGATCTACTATTTGAGCAAGGTCTAAAAGCTGTTGTTGYTAATGGCTACCTCCAAATGACTTCAGCAGGGCTAGAATTTTGTGCTTTGATCTTCAAAATGCAACCATGATATCAAAGTGTGTGTAGGCCTTAGTAACAGCATTTCTGCTTTCAGATTTGCTCAAATCCAGGAAAGCATATAGCAAATAGAGCTCAGTGTCACAGATAACAGGGTACCATGTTTAAGTAAAGTGTTATTGTTGCTGACCAAATTGGATAAGAGAATGTACATGAATAAATCAAAGAAAAATAAATATTAATATAATAATAAAGCATAGTGCATCAGCCCCTTAGGAGTAAGTAGCTGTGATTCTACTTGAGATGAAAATTAGGATAAAGTCAAAGAAATTAAAATGRTACAGATGACAAAGGCATCAGACCCAGGCTTTTCCAAACAGGCAAGAAGAAACTTGCAGCAGATTTCATTTCATTTCAATCAGTAATTTAAAATTGTGCAATAAATTTCAGTAAACTCTTAAATGTAACAYAAGCCTGAATCTAGGCAGTATGTAAGAAAACATAGTTTAGAATGGACAGCAACTTGGACAGGGTGATTTTCTTCAGCTATCTTATTCTAGCATATGTTGTTGTTTTATTCAAAAGAATACAAATGGTTAGAAATCATTTTGTCTTTCATTGAAGACAGAGCAGGCAAAATTCCTTATAAAAATATTTCATCTATTTTCTAAATGCTTACTGCTGCCAGMATCGGCAAGGGTGCATTATCTAGAGTGCAATCAAATGTCATGCTAGAAGAGCACTAAAGACTTTTTAATTAAAAACGTCATAAAGGCTTAAGTAAAATTATAACTGCTGGTTACTGTAATCTCCTTAAAGGAGTACTTGTGGGTATATATGTGTGCCTGTGCATGTGCGAGTAGTGGTATGTGAGTGTGCTGGAGTGTAGTAGAAAATGAACCCTATACAAATAGTGAAATACAATCTCTGAAGGGTTCATTTGAGCTGGTAACTGCAACATACATTTCCATCAGCTTGTTAACCCCTTCCTGGTGGTGTGTGAATGCAGCACAGCTACATAGGCTCAAATACAATGCGAAAGCTATGCCAAGGTGARCGGGGTCATTAAACAAAGTGCGAGTTTTGCTGTGTACATGTGACTTAAAATGGTGGCTSTTCTCTTTGGCACCATGTTGCATGAGTAATGTGTCTTTGACTCTCTTGCTGCAGAGGTGGTCAGAAGCAGTGGAGAATGCGGGCCCTCTGAAGTCAACGGAGCTCCAGCTGTTTGTAACACCTGAAATCTGAGGCAGGACGGTCTTTTAATTGCTCGAGGCAGCGGCAGAGGCAGGCTATTCCAGCCCGGACAGAACCCCCAGCTCCAGTCTTTGCAGGAGAAGTATATGGGATGGTTACTACTTCAGGGTGTGTACTCTCCCCASAGATAAAATTGCTGCACTTATTCCCATCCCAGCAGCAGGAAGCAAAGAAAGCATTTCCATCTCTAGCTGTCTGCTGCCTTTCCTTTCTGCCAACCCGTTTTCTCCAACTCCCTCTTACCTAAGCTCTCTTCATTGAAACCTCACTGCCTCCTTCAGCCTCCCTGTCTGCCCTCTTTTCCACTTCATTCCCTTCCCCTTCCCTTACACACCCTCTACTACCACTCTGCCACCAATATTGAAGTTTGCCTACACATCTAAGAAGCTTTGACAGACTGTGTTAAGGTACAAATATCCTGCCGCAATATTCAGAATTCCCACTTTACACATACCTGACCATTAGGTTAACCAGCAACACCATGTAACTTCTAACACTAGCCATTGGCATGTTAATGCTGACAATTCAGGCACAATGTTAAGGATGAAGATTTACTCTTTAAAGGCCAAATTGTGGCTTTGCTGTAAGACTCATGCAAACGGCTGGATAATGTTACCTTGCCCCAGGAGCAAACCGTAAGGCAAGCTAAGTCACCAAASGCCCTGTTGTAGCAACTACTCACAGTACAAATTTTATGGAGTGTCTGAGTCCTGCTGTTCCCTTATGTGACTATAGAAGTTACAGCACAGTTTGGCTCTAAGGGAATCCCATATTTTGAGGARCAAATCATTGGAATTGCTTGAGAACTGAACAGCTCTTTGTTACAAATTCACTGAAACAAGCAAATTTGAGCTGTCAATAGACTACTAATCACAAAGACCCCTGTACTCTCTGGTGCAAGCAGTGAAAAAGTGCAAATTATGATCCTGTTACTTTTGCATTCATTTATAGAGCCTTTTAATTATCTTATTTCAAAAAAGTTAGCTAAGTAGACTTCATCCAGTTGCCTCACAGATAYGCTCCCATTAATGAATTCTCTGTCTGCATTATCAGACTCTCAAAATAGAAGATGTGTGTAGAAAGGAATCACCTCTTCCTCATTGCTCCATCACAGAAACAATTGATGAACAAAAAGAGTGAAGGAGAGTGTTTTCTTCTGTTACTGTGAGGCAAATGCTGTTTCTTAAGCAGTGATATTTTCCCTTCCACAGTGAAAGGGTCCTTGTTGTGCCACCAAAATAATTTTCAATCAGTCTAATTTGTTAAAGGTGWGAATATCAACATTAAAAATGAAAATCAACATAAAAATTCCTCAGTGCTTATGTTCCAATTCCTTCTCTCTCATAGGTCTGTATTTTTGCAACTCATTAATTTAAAATTATGAACTCCTTTCATTAAGCACTTGTGATAAACCTCTTGTTTCATTTTTCTTGTATTATGAAGRTGAAGGCACGATGCCATCATGTCTGGGTTCAGTGCATGGACTAGCAGCATTCAAATAGCTCTTCATAAAGTGCTAAGGTTTGTGATAAGATAGAAAAAAAAGGYAGGAGATTCAGCAGCAGTTTGCTAGGAGAAGCTCTGTAAGAGAGGGTTCTTGACCTCCTAGCTCAGATTCAGAGCAGCTCCCACAGAATATGTACAACTACTGAAGAAATGGAGGCAGACATTAGTAGCCAGGTGTTGCAAATGATTTAAAGAAGATCTGTCTGCAGCTTGTGCTCTTTCAAGCAAAGAGTAATAGTCCAGGAACTTTTGCAAAGCCAGCRTGTTACTGATTTCACGTAACAACTATTGGTTTCTGGAATAGTAAAATCTAAATGAAAATGCCCAGAAGGTGGGAAGTCTACATGAGTCATCCACTCTTGTCCTAGAAACTGAGGACAGCTAGACTCTAAGGCATCTATACTAGTTCATTAAGCGTCTCCAGAACTGTGCTAACAACTTAATAGCATAAGTGACTGTGTGCCAGTACCCAGCTGAACAGTGCAGACGCATCTGAGATCTGTAGCCTATTCCATGGTAGCATTCTCTTGCTATATGTCTCCCAGAAGGGCCCAAGGAAAAGACACAAAGTCAACATTTTGGGTCTAACGTGTTTTGGATTATTTCAGGTAATTGAGACTAGTTTTAAAACCCATATTTATAAATCTAACATCACTGTCAGGTCTTTCAATTTATAAAAGCACCCTTGAATACACAGGAAATGGAGAGGGTTCAGAATTAAAACCTGTAAAAAAATTCTGCACACACACAATTAAGCTGAAACATCTATGCAGTTTCTGTCATCAGAGATATCTGATCACTTTCTAATCATTACAGCACTGAGAGCCAACTCCATTCTAGAGACTAGAAGTGAATGTCTTTTGTAGATTCAGTAACCTCCTTTAATGGTTAAAGAGTTAGAAATACTTTAAATCTTTATCTTAATAAATTAAGATAATGTCTACTCTCTGTTCAAGTGAGAGCAGCCCACACTTCCCCATTTCATTATGCCAAGCCATTACAGCATCATAAATAGAACAACAAATCTTCAGCATATGGAAAATACTCCTCAGTTTGACAGGACTGAACCAACTTCACTGCATGCAGTTGCCCCTCCAAGACAAAGATCAGCCTCAGGGTGCTTTCGGTGATGCATGCAGAACTGAGCAGCAACATCCCTCAGCCTCTGTTGGACCCAAGGACTTCCTCACTTGCCAGCTGTCTCTTTGGAAATCTTGTGGCAGCAGGTGAAGATCACATGCTGGTTGTAGACTAGACATTGCCTGATCATCTGAACCATTTCCAGAACAGTTTACCTAGTCCTATGATTTCTGTCGGCAGCAGCTGATCTTAGGCAGATACCTACTTTGGCACAGTCTCTGTGCATTTTTTAAAGTCTTTTCTAATAAAAGGGTGGGTTTTGTAGTGTACATAGGCTTTTGTGGAGCTGTCTCAGCAGAACCATGCAGTAGTAAATAAGAGTATGACATTTGGTACCTGCTGCTGAAATGGAGGCACAAACATATGATAAAGGGGCTGGCTGATAGAAGGGAACATGTTGGGTGCACTACAGTGACAAATTGTTTCTCTGTTATGCCTAGGAGACAGAAGTGATGCACATATGGCACACTGGCATACTGTCACTTCTCCATTTCCAGCGTGGTACAAAGCTGTGAATCTAACAGCTCTTCCTAATTGATTAAGCTAATGCTGGTCAATATAAAGATGACAAAAAGAAATATACTTTTGCTCTACATCATTAGAGATTTTTTATACATGGCCTGATTTCATACTGTGATAGTGCCCCTTTATACAAAACTTAAAACTTTCTATTTATTATACAAAATGCGGAATGACTTTCTAGTCATTATATGTACTCAAAACACATCCTTGTTTAGAAACTCGTACTACAGGGGGTCTGTAGGCAAATGCAACAACCGTTTCACAAGAAGAATCTGTAAATTTGAAGTTTAGCTATGCTGAAAGGCTAAAAGGCCCCCTCTGCCCTACATTACGCAGGTATTACCATCCAAGGCTATGAGGTAGGCAGGACTGCACTGGTTTGCTTTTGGCTCCACATCCTGAATCACAGCRTAGCCTGTGATTAGTCTTTTAATGTGAGACTTGGAATACCCTGTATCACCCTTATCTTCCCCTCTCCGCCATTACAGAATATTAGTAATATTCCATTTTATATGGTAACTTGGCAGAGAGCATGGATTATTTTCTGTATAAGTAATTATATTTCAGAAGCTGTCTTCCAGTTATGTGATTAGACTATAAATAGTATTGCTACATATACTTAATCAATATTGCAGATACTGTCTGATTGTGGAACAAATACCAGTGATGCTCAGAGTTAAATACCATATTTAAGTCTCCTGCTCAGTGCTGACTTAGCAATGAGGATATATTATACATCTTGTGCCATAACTCACCTTTGTGATTCACATTACTAATCAAAAAGCTCTGATTTTTCACATATTTTCTAAATCAAGTAATAATCCTCTTCCTTCGCCTTTCCTCTCACTCACATTCTCGTRCAGTACCAAGAAGGTAGAAATATTTAGCATATCTGAGGTGCTAAGCTGTAATTTAATTTTTGTGCAGCACTCACGGCACTAGACAGGTGTTTGAAAATGTAAGTAAAAAGCAGTGTAGTGTAGGACACAGCACACAAAGTGCTGTAGAAAACTCCTGCACAGTGCAAAATGCAACATCTAACTGCTAAATAGGGCAACAGGCCTGTGTAACGAGCAGAAATCATTCATTTAAAAGCTTTAGCGCTCCAATTAAAATATAAAGTACATCCCAAGAATGCAGGAGGTGGAAAGCGGAGCTCTGGTGTAATGTGGAGGGTAGCACCCAGCCCTCTATAATGTATATGTGAATGGTATGACAGGACTCTTCCGCAATACAGAAGTCAGCAAATAGTAGTGGGTGCTGTTTTGCTCTGACAGGCACGATGCTGAGCAGCCAAAGGGCCATGTATGTGTGTTAAACGTGTGTGCTCTGAGCAGGTTTCTAAGCAAGTTATCCATTCCCAACATTATGTGCCTGTGGTTAAAGGGATTAGCCAGTGGTAATCCAGTTCTGGAGGAGATTAACTTTCCAAAATAAAAGAAAGCTTCAACAGTGGACACATTTTTGGCTCTGCTGGCTTGGGTGGAGTGTTACACTGGCTGGGGGAGGGAGAAGGATAAATAACCTCCACCCTCTGTTTATCTCCCCACTAGAGGCTTCTACACAACTGTCAAAAAAAGCTTTTATTGTCAGCATATTTTTAGGCCACTTAAGATGACAAAGTGCAGAAACCAGTTAGGCAGCCCTCTATGGAAAGCTGAACTGTGTCYGAATAGCACTCCAAACACAGAACTGCCCCTTATGTAATGATGATTTTCCCCATTGTCCAGTAGCTGCCCTAGAATTAGGAATATATTTATATTTAAATCTTAATCCTGACACCATATCAGATAGATTTACACAAGATGATTCCACCACCTTCAGTGAAGGTATTTTAGTTGAGACTCATGCAAGCAAAATGAAATTTATAGATAGAGATTTTCCACAGTGGAGGTGCCAGGCTGCAGCACATAATGCAAACATCACATCGGTTTACTAAGGATATTTTTCTGTCTTTGAATTACTGTTGTCTTGAAAGCTACGATTGAACAATGCTATTCGTGTTCTTTGGCTTCCCATTAAAATATTATTTCCAATAGCTCTTTATTTTAGAAGCTATTTTACAGCGCTTCAGCCTTTGCAGACAGAACCAGAGCTGATGCTAATGACATCAGCATTGATGTCTCTACCCAAGGACCTAGTGGGGCTGTAATTCCATCAAGGGCAGGACTTGAGGGGTTGGCTAATGTCACCAGAAACCCTCAATGGAATTACAGCCTCAATTGTGAAGGTCTGGAGTATTTCACTTGCTGTGATATGGGGTAAGAATATTATCATCCTGCCTGCTTGCTGCTGCTCTCTGGAGCACAGCCTTATTGAATTGTCCTGACCAGCGTGGAGGGACGAGGGAGGAGATACGTTTGTTACCCCTCACCGTCAGTGGAGGTGGCTCCTAGGGTTTCCTCAGCTGGGGTGAACCAGGGACTCTCCGCCCCACCAGCTTGCAGCCGTGGCAAGGACTTGTTCTGTTGAGTGGAGTTGCCCTCCCAAGCTGCAAAAAGAGTAATGTTTAGAGGCTATTTACTTCAGAAATGGGAGGGAAAATGTATTCTATCGCCTTTGGTGTTAGGTTTAACCCTTGTATATGCAGTGGCATTTGTATTGCCCATTACCGCCCGTATTTTTAACACTTATTGCAGCTGAGGTTGTTTTGGCCCATTTCAGCCACTCTCTCAGCGAAAGCAATTAATTTATCTCTCTCCACCTCCTTACATGAAGTTTTCTGTGCATTATTGTTTGGAAGACTGATGACTTTGCTGCATCAAGTCACCAGCACCCTTCTCCTGCTTCTTTCTCCTTAGAGGCTGGAACACTTATTTCATACAACACCAGAATTTATGTGTGTGTATATTTGCTTCTCCACGTGACAGCTGCAGCTGTACACATCTGTAAAGGCCCTAACAACAACGACAACAACCAACTCCCCTCCTCCCCAGACAAAATGCACTGGGTTAAAAGAAAAGCACCGGTATTATGTAGTTTCATTAAAAGTAGAATACAAAGACATATGCACAGCATCTGAGTCTGTAACTGTGACCCCGCTCCCTTTCCGCAGGAACGTAGCTTTCTCTTGCTGTTTTGCGCAGAGGTCAGTGATATTATGCTGTTTGCATATACCTCAAGGTCACCTTCGTATGAAACCTACCTTTTTGTTTTTCCTCCAGATTCTCAACACATGTTCTCTGAACCTTCCCTAGCAATATTACCTTCTGAGGAGCATTGTAATAGCTTTTCCTGCCTCCTCCCTGCCCTTGCAGCAGCCAGTCCCAGTTAGACCAGCAGCGACGCTATCACATGTGCTCTCCTCTCGTTTCATTGTGCGCTCTTGCAGAAATGCTCTTCAAGCTGAGTTATGCTTCAAGGCTCCTTAAAATATCATAGATTTTCAGCACAAACTGAAACCTAATAACACTAATGAACAGAGAGCTTTTATCTTGTTTTTTTTGCCAAGTTCCAGTATTATGCCTAAAACCTTCATAATTACCCCATCATTTTATCTGTGATTGCTTAGTGTGATGATTTCGTGAGCTTTGCTGGGGAAGAGGTAATCTAGCCAAGGAATATTTTCAGGCTATCTGTCTTTCTTTTCAAAAGAAGTATTGTTCTTCTTGGAGTTTACACTACTATTTCATCCAATTTGTCTTGACATTTTKCTGCTTGCATGGTGAGCTCTTCAGGAAAAAGATAGTTTAGTCTTTGTCCTCTTTATCTCTGCCCTCATCTTGTTTGTTGTCAGCCTTGAAAGCAGAAGCAATGGCTATCTATATGCCAAAAGAAAAGACAACTGACTTCCTTCTAGGTTTATCTGGCCAGCTTCAAGCTAATTTAAAGAAGTAGTAATGGCAGGCCATATAAATGAGGATATAAATGGTCATAACCTGTCTAGAGAGACTTTTAAATGCACCTTGCAGATTTAAGAGCATATATCTAATTGTGCCTAAACTGCTTATGCTCTTTTTAAAAATTCCTCATCTCAAGTCCTACTGAAGTCAAATACAGAGGCTGCATGGATAAAAGGAGGAAGAATGGTCTTAGATCATGATACTGTTGAATTTCTTTTAAAGATTTCATCCAAAAGAAAGTGAAATTAAGCCTTGAAAAAGGATGGTTTATATCAAAAAAGAAAAAAAAAGACAACCCCTCCCTTAGTCATAAGCCTGGCCTTTCATAGGCTTTCCTTTAGGTTTTCTTTTTTCCCTGACAGCATCCTTTTCTTGCAAACAGTATAGATCTTGAGATTGAGATATCTTCTCAAAAGTGATCATAYGCACTTCTTTAACAAAAGGTATAGAAAATGTTATATTCCCATGAGAAGCTGAATCATTTTCCATCTGGATATGTCCTGTAACTAGCCTTGAGAAGATCAAACTGCTTTTTCATGGAAATTTTTTWAAAAATATCTTATGACAAACTATAATAAAGCAATGGAAATTTTGAATTTTTTGACAGATCGGATTTTTTTTTCATTATGTCCCTAAATTTGGAAACAACAGAAAATTTTGCAACATTTTATTTTTAGAATGCCAAAAATTATCACTTCAGCAAAATTAAAAGATTTCATTCAGACCATGGCAAATYACAGTATAAAATATTAAATACTATATATTTAGAGAGCAACATAAATATTTAATCCTTAGGTCAGAGGAAAATGCATGAAGACAATAAAGCCAGACCAACTTATTTTAATACTAGCAAAGATCTTTATGTTGTTAAAAAAAAAAAAAAAAAAAAAAAAAAAAGTTGCACAACTAATTTCAAATTTCCTTTATGGAAAGTGAAAGAAGTTCCAGCACTGCCAAAAATGCAATCTTTAACTGTGAATGTTGTCTGCACTTTTGGCTCTCTATCATCTCAGCAAGGATATCATAGAGCTGGTAAAGGTACAAAGAAGCTCAGGGAAGCTCAAAGGTGTGGAATGGCTGCTGGGATCAAATACGGATCTTGAGGCTGGAAATGAGTGGAGATCTGGCAACACGATGGCCTAGAAAAGGTGAATAGGGAGAGATTATTCATTTCCTCTTTCAGTGTAAGAAGTAGGAAGGACTAGCGACAGAGTCAAAAAGAAAAAAAAAAAAGAAAAAAAAAGAAAAAGGAGTTGGTTCTCTCCACACACATATTTAAGCTACAGAGCTCCTTCCTATAGAATGCATATGGACTAAAAGTTTTATGTAGATTTTCTGAACTGGACAAATTAAAGGGCAAAAATCTCTGACCAGGCTGTTGCTCTCAAATATACTGCCTCTGGTTCAGGAAGTCCCCGAGCTGCAAATTGTTGGATGCTGGGGTGAGGCTGGCAAAGCGTCTCTATGTAACAGCACGACACCTTGCCCATCTGTTCTTCCCTCTGGCTAGCTGGATTTCTGTCATGAGCCTGGCTGCTGTATGCTTGTGTTATAAGGCACAAGCTTTTCTGGGAGTCCTCTATAGCTTCCASTTCAGTAGCAAATTTAAATACTAGYCCAGACAAGCCAGTTAGTAATTGCCTTGCAGTCACATCTAACAAAGTGCTTCTGGCTGAGCCAGACTTGTGTTTGGATAGCACCTGATTTATCCTGTGCTGGTCTCACTCTCTGCACAAGCGAAGAATAATGCACCTTATGCCCTCATTGCTTCTCTGGGCCCCCCAACCCTCTGCCCTCCCTCTCTTCCCCCTGGGAAGAGGCAGATTGCAGTTCCTCATGTCCCCGGTTTGCTTCAAGGAGAGCAGGAAAGGATGCTGGTGTTGGATGCTTTGGGGTGGCCCTGGACACTCTTCTTAAAATCTAGTCCAGGTSCTTTCTAGAGTCGAATCCTAAAAAATATATCAGTTGAAATGATCTTGACCTCTGAACTACTGAGAAACCTCTTTGTAAGAACTGAAAATTTTCCTTCTTTGTATTAGCCAGAAGCAAAATGGTTGTTCAGTGTATCTTATCCCTGAAAGGCAAATGACCAACACACTCTTTGTGGAATCTGTTCCAGTTCTCCCAGTGCTGGATTTGTAGAAAGCAATTCTCTTATGTGAAATATTGCTTAAAGATGTGAGGAAGGGGGCAAATTGTTCATGCCCACTCATTTTCAGGCTGTCATCTCTCAAGCAAGCTTGGGAGGCACACTTTGGAAAATCYAGAGGGAACAGAAGTATGTGGTTAGCTAACTAACCACTGGATGACACTGTTGTTCCACACAGCTACAGCTGAAAACTCATCTGGCAGTGAAAATGTGAATTGTAAAAGAAAAATGCAGATGTGGGTTTTTTAAGTGTTTAGGGTATCCTATATCTTAGTGCAAGAGGCAAATTCATTGCATTTGCCTTTGTATGTGTCCCCACAATTAAATGCTGGCTTTCATTCCTTGGTGTTTAGGTTAAAGAGCCTGATTCAATCTGGATTTAGCCACTACTGCTTGAGTTCTCCAGATCCATAGCAATGAAGAAAATAGTAACTTCATATGTCACACAGGGCGGCTCTACTTACAACATCACTTAGAAGATTAAAAATAAATTGAAGCATATGTCACTTCAAAGGGGGCAAAAAAAGGACATCTGCATTATTTGATGCATTAATGAGAAAGTTCTGCCGAGTCTTGATTTGAACTGTATGGGAAATGATGCGATTGGTAAGCTTACAAGTTAAATGTATTTGAAATGAAATTGTTTCTGAAATTCGTATTTAAGCTAGGTTAAGGGATGCTTGCATTTTATACTTCGCCTTCTGACATCTTGTTCGTAAATTGAGCTTTTCCCTTTTAACTTGAGGAGTTTACAATAAAAAGAAAATCAAAGCAATTTAGCTACAGATATCTGAGGCTGCATTTCAGTAGAATAAGCAAGAACAGCTCTCCTGCCTGAGGCAAATCTTATCAGCCATGACCATCTGTGCTGCTACAAACTAACTACCTCCGGCACTGCATGATTCTGTAGACACTGGGCTGTGGATTTGCAGACTAACATCCATCCATCCATCCATCCTGATTCCCACCCTCAGCTCTCTGAACACTCCTCTCTAATATCCTCCGTTCATTTTAAACTGAAAACAAGCACTCTGACATCAAATAGCCTTAGTCAAATGGTGAGGAGAGCCAGATCGTTTTTATTTTTTCCACTCTTGCCATAAGGATACGGATTCATAAAGGTCGGTAAACTTTGGCTGGATGTTAGAGATGCATAGGCAGACACACATGAAAAATTCACGAGGAACAATATGAGTTTCTCCACACCATCTTGGTGCTTCTGGTTTGTATAGCTTGATTGAGGAAGGTTTCTTTAGTTCTGAAGGAAATATGACTTCCAGGAGGCTAATGTTCTGTGTTTAATGCATTAGCTTTTCCCCTTGGGGCTCAGTTACAAATGCAGCTCAGGCCCAACTGATGAAATACCAGTTAATATGCGAGTCTGACAGCTTGGAGGGGTCACAGCTGTAGTAAACTAGGACAGGCTTGGGGTGATAGACAAAAATATATGAAGGCCAATATTTGCATAGGTGGGTGTTTCAGAGGAAAACACCAACAGCTTATTAATGCAACTAAATATAATCAGACTGTTTTTCCAGAGATAATTTCTCCGGTGTTCATCCGACAGAGGAATTTGGCATGGGACAAAATCCCCAGCCCTAAACCATAGTCTATTTATTTTATTATTACTATGACATTTGTGCTGCATAAAGGCTTCAGATATGTCAACTTTTTCAGCATATGTATATCATGACTGTGTGAAAAATTGCAATGTGGAGACTTGCCAGAGCTTAAATAAAATGTCTTCCGTTTAGTTTACCCTGAAGCTGTGGGGTTTGTTCCAGCAGAAAGGAAGAAGGTCCAGTTTCAAATCATTTCCCATAGCTATATTCACAAACATATTTTAAACTCATGTCAAGAAGCCAGTAAAATTTCTCTTTTGTACAAAATAGTCAGTGCAGGTGGCTAAATAACAAATGCAATCAGATTAAAAATGTTTCCAAGTGTTATTTTTAAAGACATGTTTGGGTAAAAGCTATGCACCTATAATCACCTGATGTTGTGACTAGGTATCTCTGTGAGATCCTAGGCTGAGTCTTCCCATAAGTMCACAAAATGTTGGCAGGAACATAGACTAGGCATGTGAGTTATACTGGTTCTTGCAATTTATAGCATGATCATTTGCATCACGGTACTGCAGTCTCCATGAGCCACGTTCAGTGCTGCAGTGTGGTCTGGAACTAGGCTGTGCTTGGCACTTGGCGCACCTGGGGGAGGCTATGGACATCCCATCCTCGAGAAGAGCCTCATGTTGAAAAGAGCACTGCTAAGAGTCCACTTTTTCATGGATGAATATGCCTATTTGCTCCATGAGAGCTAATATGTGGATGTGTATTCCTCACCAATAACCCAATGTGCTCATATATGTCTCCATCAACTTACGTGTTGGCCTAGAAAATAGCTGAGAGGTCTATAATGTGTCTTGAAGGTTACACCCTGCAGATGGAAGCAGTTAGTCCTGTGTAGCCTCAGAATGTACTACAGGGACTAAGAGAAGCCAGGAAGAGAAAATCCCTCTGACCTTGAAACTGCCTTTCTCTCTTTAGGGAGGCAAGAAAATTAGAAGTGTCCTCTTTCTGGTTACTGTGTTTCACAGAAATTATACAATGACCTTAGAATTAATTTAAAAAGTATTAAAGTCAAGTTGAATGTATTTAAGTTCTATAGTAGATCTTCTAAAAGCGAGCTTTTTGTAGAGGATGTTACAGGAAGGAATAGGAAAATAAAAGAGGATGAAATGAACCTTAAACAATTTTAAATATATCCCTTCTTTGGGGTAAATGGAGAAAAGTTCAAGAAAAATTCCACAGATAAATAGGTGAAATAAACTTCATGCTTACAAATACTTGGGCGTTTTAATCACTGATTTATGTCTGAAATGACAGGTTTGCATTTTCAAAATGAAACCTCTCGTTAAGAATTTTTTCTCCAGATTTTCCTAATGTTAACAGGTGCTTTAAAATATCTGGGTAGTTTACCAGTGCTCAGGAATCCCACCTCTTTAGAAACCATCCTAAACAAATATCAGAAATTGCAAATCAAATGGCATTAGGGAGATTAAAGAAAAATAGGTATTTATGGAACAAGTCATTTGACAATCAGAAAATTAAAACATGAGCCTAAATGATAGGATGTGTAAAGTCAGATTAATTRTGTTTAACTTTTCTAAAACCCTATGTAATGAAGTTAGTAATTATTTGTTATTTGATGAAATAACCTTTCCTGACCTAAGCAAGGGGGGTTGGACCACACAATCTCCAGTGGTCACTTCCAACACCAACTATTCTGTGGTTCTGTGASTGTCTCTGTTTTTCAAAAATAAATGTTTTGAATGTAAGGTTTCCATAAAACATCTTCAAACAAAGGGATTTCTAAGGTCAGAGTTGCTAGAAAACACAGGCCAGACCTTCAGTCAATGTAAACTGGTATCAGTTGAAGCCACCTGGAAGAAGTGCAATTTATATCGGCTGAGGAGCTTACCCTATGTATATGAGGTAAAGCAGAAACAGCCATGCTTCTCTCTTTAATAAGGTAAAATAGTTTTCTTTCTCATCCTCTGGTTTTGACTGCTTATTTCCCTTTAAAAGTTTAAGCTTTTGCACAAAATCTGTCTGCAGATTAGAATATTAATAGGAAGAAGAACAGTTGCTTGAGATCTGATAATGTAATTTATGCTTCCAGAACAATTAGTAATTATACAAGAGTGTATTGTCACTACAGTTCTGTAAAATATAACTTGTTTTCCCATTGTACATATGGAGGTACTGAAAATTAAAGTCAAGTGACTTTTTCATGGGCAATAAACAATTTGACCAAAAAATTGTCAGAATCTATTCTCAGGAGAGGTTCGATATATTCCTTCATTGGTGATCTCAGGTAAGATTAAAGCAGAAATGCACTCTTAAACTATAGTTTACTTTGTAATCTCATTCTGCAAAGGCATAAATCTTTACTTTATGTTGTATGTTCTATTCCACTGTGCTGAGATAGAAGAAGTTAGTTTCTACAGTACAAAAACACATTTGAGAAGTGCGTACATATTTATAAACAGATGCTTAAGGCATTATTCTCATCTGCATCAAAAAGATGCACACTGTGTTTACCAATATTCTAAATTCTCTCCCACTTTAGCTATTTCATATCCCTGTTGTAGTCTAAACTGAGAAACAAGAAGAATGAGAGTTCCTTTGTGCTTTTGCTAGATGGTGCCAGAGTACAATACTGTTTCACCTGATTCACAGAACTGGTGGGAGTAAAATTCTTGCTGTTTATTAAAAATCCTGCACTAAGGTGTAAGCTGTAGGGTGCTGTTGTTCTGCACTGGTGACAGTACTTAGCAAAATCCAAAAGCTTGGTTATATATAGAAAAGAGACTGGTTTATTTCAATATGTTGAGCAAATAAGTAGAACTACCTTTTAGCACTGTTAAATTTAATGTCTCTGTGTTGGGAATGTTCTGAAAGAAAAAAAAAAAAGAATGCACTGGATAATTTTGATCCATTAGTCAATGATGTGAAACCAGGAATCTGACTGTGAAACTGTCTGTTAAAACAACGCATATAACATCTATCTATCTATAAACTGATATCCATACAATCCACTGAGAAGGTTGTTAAGTCATTTTCATCAGTGATTCATAATTTAATGGGGTTGTTTTACCTTCTCCCATTTCCTTCTTCTTCTTCTTCTTTTTTTTTTTTCTTCTATCACCTCTGCCACAGCTCTGCAAGCAATTAGCATGGGTGAAGAATTGCCAGAATATAGTTTTTCCTTGATGTGCATATGTCACTGCCACAGTGTTACTGGAAATGTAATAATTTAAACGGTGAAACTAATTGCCTAGAAAGTGACAGCACTGAATGTGCTCTTTCGTGGATGGTTCGTTGTTGACAGTGGCTCATTAGATATGATATTTTGTTGGTTATACCAGCTCTACAGGTAAAACAGCATCATTATTACTGCTCTGTGTTATGAAAAATTATTCCTCGCAGATGTGAATGCTGAACATATTTTTGAAACATAAGCATAATGGGTAAAATATGGATCTCAGTTATATGGTCATAAGCACATTGCCATACTGACACACATTTGCAGTGATGGAGCAAATGAAAGTAACCTGTTTTGGAACTACTATTATCCAGGACTATTTTTTTTCCCCTTTTTTTTCCTTTTTTTTTCTTTTAAGAGTGCTTGGTTTAGGGTGTTCCTACATTTTTCAAAGCAATTAGAATTCTCTTGTCTTGTCAGCCTTGGAAGGAGAGGACAGAGCTGTAACCGATAAGTTCTCCTAAATATCATAACAAAAACCTGTGTTCTCAGATACAGCACGTATGATTTACATGGAGGCAGAGAGGGAGAGTGGACACAACACACCTTGGAGCTGGAGCCTGTATTAAGCAGTTAATGAACTGCACAAAGGGAAGCAAACCAGGCAGGCACTGCCTATAGGGCTAATACAATCTTACTGATTTGTAAATATTTGTGTTTATGAAGATTAATGGGCTGAAACATTTTAGAGTGAAGTCTGTTGTTTATCCACAGGCAGCAAACACAAGAGATAGCTACAGTGAGTTTCCTCACACTGTCCTGTTAATGACCTCAACTCTAACCTTGGAAGTCCTCTTGAAGGAAAAGAGGAAATTTAGTCCAGATCATTTATGGTCATTTCACATATATGTGTAGATCCATGCAAGACACATACTGCTGACTTTGTAATGTGAACTGCTGGCAACTGCAAAATTCTTAGTGCTTGAGGCCTTAAACGTACTGGAAACTGTAAAGTTAAAAGCCCAGAAGTTTTCAAACTAAATGTTGATCTTTTCACCAGTACAGACACTGGCTGATCCTTAACGGTATGAGAAATATGCTGGAACTAAATGGAACTAAATTGACATTCAACTAACTATATGTTTAATTGTGGTGCAATAATTTGATTCTTTTTCTTCAACATTCTTTCAAGAATTTCCTACAAAGGTATAATCCAAAACAGGAATTTTAGGGAGGGAAGAACAGTAGGATAAGGTTAGGCCTAGTCTACTGCAGTAAGAAGTCAAAGTAGGGGTTTCATTATTGATTATTGTTTGTGACTTGTAGCTAGTCCAGAGGGGAAGACTGAGTGCAAGCAAGAACAATCAATAGTCTTCACTGGTACCGCAATATGTGTGAAATCCCAGCCTGCCTCACTCAGAAATGAAATGCATCTACTTGATTCCCTTTATGGCTTAATTTTTAATTGTGGTAAACATAGTCAGGTACCTTGACTTAGCTGACAAGCAATAAGTCATTAAATGGTGGTAATTTAATTGATTTTCTTCACTAATGCATATCTTACGATAGGCTRCCAATTACAGGAAGGGTTCAGGAGGTGGTTGACCACCATTAAAACCATGTGATTGTGCTCCCAGTTCCATAGTTTTACAGCCTGACACCAAACCACACAGTGGCTGAATCTAGCCTTGTCCAATAATTCCTGATGTGAAGAAAGAAGTAAGAAGACATAGAGACACATTTGTGGGAATTCCAAGAGGYTGGTGGGACTAAGGAATATATAAACAAGTTTAGAAGGAAAAACCTAAAATATTAARATACAAGGAACTCGTGCTATGGCAACTCATGTCATTACTTGGATTACCTTCCAYGTTTATATAGCTATTGACAGATATATACTTCCTATAACCTTTWGGGGGAAGGCAATCTTTATTCACAATTTAGAGTTAAGGAACTAAGGCATAGAGTAGATTAATTCATGTTCCCAGTTCCTCTTTCAAGCTGAAAATTCAACCTTCATAAATGTAACCTGCATAAAGCACTCTAACGATGAGATATATCCATGTGTTGTCCTGGCTGGATAGAGGCTATCCCAGGACCAGAAAGGCTCTAGCTCTAGCACAGTGTTTATAGTATACACTCTGTTGCTCTGTTGTGACTAGTTTTAAGATATATAGACTGTAAAGAACTAATGAAAGAAGACTATGTATTTGTGTGAATCACTAACTTAGATAATACTCAAAGCACAAAAAACCACTGCTATAGCCGCAACTGCTCATGGAAACATAATTGCAATTTTTTTAATAACTTTCAAGGCAACTGGGTATTTCAGCATGAACAAGAGTTTTCAGGAAGAGGTTTATATGTAACTATGTTTTGCTCTCAAAGTAAATGTAACCAGTGAGGATACACACAGATACGTGTCTGATAATGGTGATTAATGCTGTCTCGGGAGGCAGACGGGAGTGGGGGCAGAGTTACAGATACGTGTCCATTATAGACTTCTTGTGTATTCTGCACARTCAGAGTTATTTTTTCCCATTATTGCTGCAAAGACTTACTGGTCCTGGTAAATCTTGATTTATGTGATCTTATTTGACAGGATTGGGGTAAACCACATTACCTGCAGATATTTAGCATGTGCAATTGATCCTCTTGACATGTCAAGAAAGGAAATAAATTCTGTAGAGAATCAGTTCCTATGGCTTCCTCTTTCTTATGTTAAAAGATAYGGGATGGTTAAAAAGCTCTTTGCATCAGTAAAAGAGGAACTTTGTGTCAGGATCGATTAGTGGATGCAAAGCAATTGTTCATCTCACGATGGGTATTAGTGAAAGCTCAAATAAAAGAATAAAAATGACATGTATTATTATTTTATACTTAAAATAGTAAAATAAAAATAAATTGTTTCCTCACCAGTCTTCTAGCCATGAACTTGATTGAGTGAAGCACTGAATGTTTCTGATTGCTGAGAGGTTTGATTGCATTATAATGTATCAGGGTAAATAGGTTGGATTTATTTATTTATTTATTTTTCCTCACCAGTCTTCTAGCCATGAACTTGATTGAGTGAAGCACTGAATGTTTCTGATTGCTGAGAGGTTTGATTGCATTATAATGTATCAGGGTAAATAGGTTGGATTTATTTATTTATTTATTTATTTTTGAATTTCAGTATTTAGGGGGTATTTTTAAACTAGTCACTTCTGCCTACTGATATATAAATGCCCCCCCCAAAAAAGGCAATCTTTTCTCCTCTTGCCACAAATCAACCCCTCTGACACTGAAAGAATTAGTATTTATGAATTAGTATTTATAGTACTAGAAAAAGAAAGAAGGGGAGACAGAAAGGAAATAAGGAAAAAAAAAGAAAAGAATAGGGAATGGAAATCATCAACAAATACTTTTCTGGGCAGGTTTGGTAGGGGATTTTAATACTTAGTTCTAGCTTCTTGTTTTCCTGAACAAGAGGGTGAATTTATTAGATACATACCTGCATCTCTGAAAAATGTGTTTTAGAACAGGTTTTCAATTCTTTCATATTTAAACATAGTGAATAACATACCTCCTATTTCAGTGCCTTAAAAATGTTCTGTACAGTGGATTTCACAGTACAAGATTTCATAACCTCTTCAATAAAGCATAGCCTTTTGTATAAAAAAGAAAAAGAATCTGATGGTATTTAAAATATCTTTCCTCTGACCTTTATTGAGGGTACATCCAATTTGCAGCACTCTATGATGTGTTAGCACCAAGCAAGACTACTTCTCAAAAAACATTCAGAATTGATAACATACCCCTATGCATGTGATCCTCATACACAATTTCTTTTTCCAGGGGAACCTTCTAGGACTCTGGATCTGTGATTTTAAAACTGACAACAGAAGTACTATTTGGGCTTCTTTTTGTTTCTCTTTGGGTCTTTTCTAAAGTTTTAGTGCTTTCAGAATTTATGAAATARCAAATTAAGAAGATAATACTGGTCTAGCCTACAGAGAGCAACACAAGGACCAACGCTAACAAACATAAAAGATTCCTTAATCCATATATCTGACTCTACCGCTATCACCTGTGTGACTATATCTGATAGCCAATATACACTCTCTTTTTAAAGAATTTCAATAGACTCTTAAGCTTTCATATGAAAAATGCAAAGCAGGCCATATATCAAAACGAAAGGATATGGTCAAAAAAAGGCATTACTTTTTTTTTTTTTTTTTTTTTTTTTTTTTTTT